>NC_030417.2:33302146-33329646 GCF_001660625.3 Ictalurus punctatus
GGGATGCTGCAGTGTTCCTTTAACTCGTGTAGCAGACGGTCAGAACAACTCAATGCATCAGGCCCGTTTTATACAATTACAATGCCCTTCCCATTCCTTTTTCATCGCTTTGAAAATATTGGAATATTTTTTCTGTCTATTAACGTAATGGACTGCAAAATAGCTGGTGTTTTTTTGCTTTGTTTTGTTTTGTTTTTCTTTTAACTATAGCTTGATGCATGCACTGAGGTCACATGGGAGGGAAGCTTTTAGTCCTTTAGCTTCGAAAAGCCTCTCGCTTACCATGAAAGCATCTCTCTCTCTCTCTCTCTCTCTCTCTCTCTCTCTCTCTCTCTGCAAGTATATAGTCCTAGCGTTTTAAATTTTCACTCCGTCCGCTCTTAGTGTGCATAAATATTTCACTACGAGTAGCTACGATTGCTGTTCTATCTACGCGCAAAGGATTAAAAGAAGCTTATTTACGTTGCGTTTTTGTCTCGGTGAGCCCACCGCGCATGTCCGTAATCAACAGAGGCTTTTCAGTGCATTAGGTCAATGAATGCAGGGTAGGTGATGGAGGAAATAGTCTACTTGTGTGTGTGTGTGTGTGTGTGTGTGCACGCTCACAGGCCAAGGACCTTTTCGGTTTTTAGGCAGCCCGTGTTTTCATCTCGGTCCCAAGAGATCGTCGTTCAGCGGCGAAGCAGAGCAGTGAGCAAGGAGGAACTCCCATCATTCTGGGAATGGATCGATCTGTTGCCGCCGCATATGTAAACGAAGTGTTAATACAGCACCGGCTTGAGTTGGACTCGTTAGGGTTCTGTCTCAGGCTCTCGCACCATCACGCCCAATCCGTGAAAAGAAATTCCAATTACAAGGCCGGCTAAAGAATCTGGGCTGGCATCATCACGAGCCAGCGTGGCATCTTTGAAGGCAAAAGTCATAGATCAGCAGGAAGGTGAGTCTTTGTTATGAACTGTTTTGGGCAAGTAGATTTTCCTACATCGGGCGTCATAGGGTGTTGCACATTCAAGTGTGTATTTTTGCTTTTGAAGACGTAAATATGAAAATACTCATTCATTCATCTTTAATAACCGCTTTATCTTGGTCAGAGGCGGTGGATCCGGAGCCTATCCTGGGAACCCTGGGGCGTGAGATGGGAATCTAATGGGTTCAGAAAGTACTCAGACCCCTTCAGGACTTCACTGCATTCATCCGTGCCTCAATTCTGACCAGTCTCCTTGTCCCTGCAACTGGAGAAGCACCCCTATTGCACGATGCTGCCACCACCATGTTTCACTATACGGGTTCCATTAGCCAGTTGTGTTTGCCAGATGTAGTGCTTGGAGTTCAGGCCAGAACGTTACATCTTTGTCTCAGACGACCAGAGAATTTGAAGTTAAAGTCGAGTCCTTTAAGTGCCAATCACAATCCTTGTTCTCAGGAGTGAGTAGCTTCTGTCCAGCCACTCGGCCATAACGATCTTTTTCCATTTCACCGTGATGGAGCCGTCTGCTCCTGGGGGCATTCAGGATTCTAGAAATGGTTTTATCCCAGATCTACTCCGTGTTCTCAACGCATCGTGTTCGAGGATGCTTACGGAGTTCCTTGGACTTCACGGCTTGGCTTTTCGGTCTGACGTGCACTGTGAATCGCGGGACCTCATACACACAGATGTATGCCTTTTTAAATCGTACCCGATCAAATAAGTCCGCCCCAGGTGGACTCCGGACAGGGTCTAGATATATCTCGAGATAATCAGAACAAACAGGATGCACCTGAGCTCACTTTGCTTCGCCTCAGCCCAGGGTCTTAATACTTATCATCGTGTGTAGATTAATGGGCTCATTTGAATCCCTTTTAAATAAAATCTACACGCTAAAGTTAGCAGAAATGAAAGGGGACCCACTCGGAATCCAACTCCAGACACACGGTAACCTGAGCTCCGGACTGAACGTCTGTATGAACACTTAAATAGCTCTAATATTTACAACTGCTAATGGGAAAAATCCAAATAATGAATGCCAGTACTGACGTTTTACCTGCTTTGCTCCTGCACCGCCGAACTCTTTGCTTTCAACTGAAAAGCCGTCAGATTTTGTCCTTATGTTCGAGACATATCCGTCGATTCACAGGTTTTCACAAGGTGCAGTTACCTGGAGAGATGGCTCTGTTACCATGGAGAAGCCTAGCTTTTGAGAGTACATGTATTTTGATGTGAGGTGTATGGACGCGTGCGGCGCTCTTTCTGTGCACGCGATACGTGTATGATACGTGAGCTGATGGTGTTCTGAATGAGGAATGGTAATGCAGAATCAGCGGCTACATTCCCTGGCACATCGCAAACCACCAAAGGCCAAAGTTCATAGCTGTGGAAAGCTGCACGGTGGTATGAGGCCGTGTTATAACTGCATGCCGAGAGGAGCGGAGTGGTGAAAGAGATTTAAAAAAAAACTTGCTGGCTAGATTTTGTGAAGTTGAAGAGTGGAAAAACATCCCCTGGTCTTTTCCCCGTCGTTACCCGTCCTGTTTTGGTGAACGTGCGCACACCGTAGCCTCAGATTCCTGTTCTTGGCTGACAGAAATGAAACTTGTGGTCTTCTGCTGTTGGAGCCCGTCCACCTCAAGGTGCGCTCTGAGATGCTTTTCCGCTCACCACAGTTGTACAGAGAGCTTATTCGAGTTCCCATAAACGTTCTCGTCAGCTCGAACTATTCTGCCCGTTCACCTCTGACCCCTCCCACCGGGGCGTTTCAGCTCACAACCGACGCCTACTGGATGTTTTTTGTTTGTAAACTCTAGACACCGTCATGCGTGTGAAAATCCCAGGGGGATCGGCAGTTTCTGAAATACTCAAACTGGCACTAAAAACCCTGCCAACGTCGATGAGATCACATTTTCCTCATCCCGATGTTCGATGCCAACGTCAACCGAAGCTCTCGGCTTTATTTATCGTGTCGAGCTGATTTTAGATATTCTTATTTTTCTATTCCTATCGTATCGATTTTTTTACATTATTATTATTTTTTTCAATTCTATTCCGATGTAATGTGTATCCTTTGCTATCTGGGTTTTTTGCGTGTGTGATTAAGCTGCCGTGACGAGGTGACGAGGTAAGCTGCTGTAACGGGGGAATTTCCCTAGTGTGGGATCAATCAAGTTTTTATCTCATCTTACCTAATCTTATTTTTTCTTATTTCATCTAATCTGATCTATGAGCGAGCCGGAGTACGGGTGTTCCTATTAAAGCGGCCGGTAGGTGTAGATGTTGACTTACCTGTTATTTTGTGCATACAGACGTCTGTATTTTCGAATAACCGATGCCAGGTCGTTATTAAAAGCGATTTATTTATTTATTTATTTATTTATTTATTTATTTTCCCCCAAGGCTGAATCTGATCAGACTGGAGGAATCATATACCTTTTTAATGAACTGAGCAAACGAGAGTCACCGATCGAAGGAATTCTATTTAGAAAGGACTTTTCTTGTTAATATTTGACTTTTCATGTGTTGGAGTTTTGCTGTCTGCTGTACTTTTACCTTGGGATGATTTGCAGCGGTGTGGTAAGTGAAGATGGCCGAGCGGCATTATTGTCACACGGACCGTGTGATGAATTAAACGTGTCGTGGCGAGAGCAGAACCGGCACACCGTCGGCTTCGTGTCCGCGGCGCTTTTTAACTGTTAACCGGACTGACCGTGGATGGCAGAGCTGGTCCAGAGGCTGTGTAGAGGCAAGAACGAGTCACGACGAAAATACTTAAGACTCGGCACGTTATAAAGGGAGGAACGTCTTTAGTCGTAGCTACTCGTTTAATATCTTAATGATCATTACAGTTTTTAACCAACAGTATGAACAAAACGATCTGTGTTTGATGAATATGACTGGTGAACTGGTGAACCCCCCACCGGGCTTTATTATTAATAATCAACTATCTGCGCAGGAATTAGCCTAACTGCCTCTCAGAATAAACTTTCAGGGTAAAATCCACGGCTTTTACTTGTTACTTATTTACATTCGGTTTCTATTCGGATCTCTGCTTATGCTTAGACTTTACTACGCGATCATTTAGAGATGATTGAGATCATACACGTGATTCATCTTTCTGCAAACGCTGGATTACCGCCAAGGAGTTCTATCTCCGTTTCGTCGTCTGTTCCAAAAAGAGTCCCGATCGGTCGAAATGCATTGAGACATTAGAACGGAGACGATGGCGGTGTAGTTCATCGCTTATTGTTTACTGTCTAACTGTTACCGCTTTCAGGCTGTCCTGCAACTCCTTTCCAGTGACTACTGGCTTCTCTCTTAGCTTCCTTTTCATCATCTCGTCGGGAAATGTTTTAAGGTCGGTGGCTCTGTAGCTTTTCCGTTCGAGTGTTGTCCTCGAGAACTTTAGGAAGGTCCTTCAGTGTCACCGTGGTCACTGCTTGTTTTGGGAAATCTTCCCAACCAATGGCAACGATCTTTTGACACCACGTGTAATTTGTACAAGATGCATATCTGAGGCTGCGTCCCAATTCGCCTACGTATAGCATGCACTAAAAGTGTGTATACTACGTATAGCATGCACTAAAAGTGTGTATACTACGTATAGAATGCACTAAAAGTGTGTATACTACGCGTACCATGCACTAAAAGTGTGTATACTACGTATAGCATGCACTAAAAGTGTGTATACTACGCGTACCATGCACTAAAAGTGTGTATACTACGTATAGCATGCACTAAAAGTGTGTATACTACGTATAGCATGCACTAAAAGTGTGTATACTACGCGTACCGTGCACTAAAAGTGTGTATACTACGCGTACCGTGCACTAAAAGTGTGTATACTACGCGTACCATGCGCTAAAAGTGTGTATACTACGTATAGCATGCACTAAAAGTGTGTATACTACGTATACCATGCACTAAAAGTGTGTATACTACGTATAGCATGCACTAAAAGTGTGTATACTACGCGTACCATGCACTAAAAGTGTGTATACTACGTATAGCATGCACTAAAAGTGTGTATACTACGCGTACCATGCACTAAAAGTGTGTATACTACGCGTACCATGCGCTAAAAGTGTGTATACTACGCGTACCATGCGCTAAAAGTGTGTATACTACGTATAGCATGCACTAAAAGTGTGTATACTACGTATAGCATGCACTAAAAGTGTGTATACTACGCGTACCATGCACTAAAAGTGTGTATACTACGCGTACCATGCGCTAAAAGTGTGTATACTACGTATAGCATGCACTAAAAGTGTGTATACTACGCGTACCATGCACTAAGTGTGTATACTACGCGTACCATGCACTAAAAGTGTGTATACTACGTATAGCATGCCCTAAAAGTGTGTATACTACGTATAGCATGCACTAAAAGTGTGTATACTACGTATAGCATGCACTAAAAGTGTGTAGAAAAAGCACACACATTTGAGTGTGTAGCAAAAGAGTATGCAAGGATCAGGGACAACCTAACACGTGATGTAACGGAAGAGAACAAACATTTCAGCTTTTTTTTTTTTCAACTAGTTGTTGCCTAGTTACGCACACTTGCTGTGAACAAACATTTCAGCTTTTCCTCATTCACGATTCCTTATATAATTTCTGCTATCTTCCCTAAAACGCATCCTACCTTAATGCCGAGAGACGCGGCGCACCGTCGCAGATCTACCAGACGCAGATCCGCCATGTCTCAAGGTCGAATTCGCCAAAGCCAACCGGTCGCAAAACTCCTCCTCCCTCGTTCAAGGAGTCGGAGTTGGAAAATCAGCTGAAAAAGTCTCCCCGGATCCACACTTCAAAAATCTACAGGACGTACTAGACCATCCGGGTACCTTTTGGATACTCGTTTCAACATGCTACGATTTGGGACACACCCATCGTGACCTCGGATACTATTTAGGACGCACAGTAGGTGAATTGGGACGCGGCATTTGTTTACGCTTATAAGTACATTATTATATAGTTACGTATCTGCTTTCATTGAACTTTTACACTAAAAACGAGAGAATATATCTTTACATCAGGTACAGGTTACTGTGAGGAACAACACCGACACAATTAAGAGATGTGTTTTTCCTTCATGGGTCGCTGCCGTTGGTAAAGTGTGTGTAACTGTAAGTGAGCTTCGCGTGCTTCGCTGCGTGTATCTGCAGAGTTTAGGACAGACATTAGGACTGTATCCTTCATTAGTGTTAATCAGGCTTTTACTCCATCAGGCCTGCTTTCCCTCTGTGCCACGGCCTCCGAGGCCCTCATTAACACACCGGTGTGTGTTAGCGAGCAAACAGCCTCGTTAGTCTCGTTATACTATGCATGAGTGGTGCCGTGTGTGTGTCTCTCTCTCTCTCTCTCTCTCTCTCTCTCTCTCTCTCTCTCTCTCTCTGTGTGTGTGTGTGTGTGTGTGTTTGCGATTCCTTCTTCGTGCCCTTCCAACCCGCAAAAATGTAGCAAAAGGTCACGACCTCAGGTGGTGTGTGTATTGTGTGTAGAGTGCAAGTGTGTAGTTCTGGTGTTTCCAGGTAAAGCCACCAGTTTACTGTTGATATGTAAACACCACCACACAGGAATAATAGTGCGCGGTTGCAAGTGGATTCACACCATTTATTTTCAGCGCGCCTGCCTCCCGCGTGGGCTAAAAACACTTTCGTTTTCTCAGATGGATGAAAAAAAACAAAAACAAACAAACAAAAAAAAAAAAGAAAGAGTCATTTTAATTAAACACACCGCCACTAATCACTTGGATTTCACACCATGTTTTCTCCTACAGCTGTGTGGTTGCCCTTGTACCAAGTTTATGGTAAATTGCTGTGATTATTAGCCACAATCTGCTAACTGCCTATAGAAGCAGATGGTTCATGAGTAGGGCTCGGATGAGTCATTACTATCTATTTATTTATTTATTTATCTATTTATTTATTTATTTATCTGCATCCGAAGGCGAACAGAATGCAGTCGTTTTCATTTCATAAAAGATCATTAATATGCAATGGATATAATATAATTAAATGCGATATAATACCGCTGCAGTCTTAAATCTCTCTGTTGTAATGTATACAGGACAATATTTATTTATTTATTTATTTATTTATTTATTTATTTATTTATTTCTTATAGAATGCGAATACATTCTTTTGAGGGAAATGATGATATGTTCTAAACAGATACAAATAGAGAGATGAATAGGAGGCACACTTCAGTTTATTAGGAGCTATCCGGTCAGCCAATCATATGGCAGCGGTGCAACGCATGACATTACACGGATACAGGTCGAGAGGTTCAGTTAATGTTCACGTCAGACATCTGAATGGGGGGGTGGGGGTGGGGGGGGGGGGGGGTGATTTCAGTGACCTGTTGATGCCAGACAGGATGGATCGAGTATTTCAGAAAGTGCCGAATGCGTAGCAGGAAGGCTACTGTAACTCAAATAACCACTGTTTACAAGCGTGGTGAGCAGAAAAGGGATGGATGGGCTACGACATGTGGAAAGCTCCATCGGGTTCCAGTCTCGTCAGCCAAGAACAGGAGCCCGAGGCTAGTGAAGACACCAAAACTGGATAGTTGAAGATCGTAAAAACACCGCTCGGTCGCCTTTTCTCAATATTCGACCGTCCGGTTTGGGTTTCTGGCACGCAGGAGCAGGGGAGCCCGATGTGCAAGTGTTCCTATGAAAGTAAGTGTGTGTTCTAGTGAGTCCAGCTCTCTGACAACACACATATAAGGTGTGTTTTGTCAACACGCCTATATTTTTCACCACAATCCTTTGCTAAATGAGGGTAGTTATTCCAAGGTTCCTTCGTTCCTTTGTTGATTTCCATACAGACAGAACGTGATGAGGGCTACCGTAGTTTAGGCAATTGCATCTTAAGATATAAGAGCCGGTTTATCTATGATCGGTAACACGTGAAGACGTGAAGCAGTCCTCTTGAAAAGAGTGGTCTGGGGATCACGTCAACCAAACCACGATACCATACGGTCCACGTCAAGTGCGGAAGATATCTTCGCTCTGCTGGTAACGTGGTCAGTTCAACACGTCACGCGTCTTCCTATTTCTCCTTTCCGTGACGTGCGGGAAAGGGTCGCGATGGTTACCGATACATAAAACCAGACTCGCATAGAGCCGAAAGCGCTGTAATTAGTTCATCTTTGCGGTGTACGCACTGAGAGCACAGTGAGAACACGCGCGTCTAGAGATCAGTTCTTCATTTGCGAATATTCCAGGCGTCCAGATTGAGGTTTTCTTCACCGCGTCGAGCGTCTAAGTGTCGGTAAACAGACGAAGAGATCAGAATCGGTACTGAATCCAGACTCGGGTAGAGTAAAAACCGCCTAAGTTCCAATCTGACAATGCGACACGGGTTCAGCAGTGAAACCGATACGGCGTGTAGGGTTGGATTTTCAGTTTTCATATTTGTAAAATTCACCGAATCTGTATTTTTGTTAATGAGGGTAAAAGGTTACGGGCTTCTATAGAAGAAATATTTCCTGTGGTTTTAACAGTTTCAGAAAGCACCCACTGTGCCCTTTGTTTGATTTTCTTTTTTTTTTTTTCTTATTCTCAAGTTACCTCCAGAGACCTTACAGAGACGGCGCTGATTTACATCACGCTGTCTCTTTTGAAGCGTCTCGCAGGGCACTCGACCTAACGGGCCTCGATCGATTCGCTCATTGAAACGCGGTTTTAGAAAAGATTAGTCAACGGAGGGACGGGATCCAGATTGACAGCCCGAGTGTGCTTCTTCTGAGTCGTGACGGTTGTGTTTTTCTTTGGTGCACATGCTGCACAAGTCATATGGAAGGAAAAGATTAATTGTGTGATCGTGCTCATTATTTCAGGGGCGGGAGGAACCTGTAGTGGGAAGTGCACTCGGCCATGTCTCATTCAGCTAAATGTCACACCGGGTGGGCTGGAACTGCGCACTCGCCCATCTGCTTCGGTTTTCCAAGAAAACATCCGTACAGGAGCAATCTGATGAAATTATGGGGTGGGCTACATGGCCACGTGTACCAATCCTTTACGACCGTTATGTGTTAAAAAGATATTTATTTTTACTATATATAAATATATTGTTCCTTTAGACATTAATATAGACATTATATATATATATATTTGAAAAAAATATGTGAAGTGATGTAACAAACAATGCATATACATCTAGATTATAATTCCTAATCTAGTGCTGAATTCGTAAATCCGACCGGCTTACTGTTGTTTACACAGGGTCTTTTACATCGTCTCAGACTCGTAATAAACGGATTAAAATGTGTACTTCGTGATATTGTTATGGTCATCTTTGCTATATGGAGATGTTTATTTTAGGAAGGAGTCTCCAGTGTCAGCACGTGAAAACGATGTTTTCCGCCGTGGAAGAGACCTCAAGACAGAGAAGGTCGTGATTTCTAGTTTCTTGGTACCATAACGAGAAAAGAAAGGATGGCGAGGGGAGGGGTGTTTATAACGGCAGTGGCAACCCGGATCGATGCTGAAAACAGTTGTAAGGTTGGAGTTGTGGTCCTGTTACAAATTCTAATTGAAATCATTGGAAATGCAAGAGACATGAAATACTCTACAGCACTTTGTGGCATGCCGGTGTAGGAAAATAGTCGTCGGTTAGTTTGTTATATTAGCACACCCTGTCGTGCTTCATTCCTTAGTAATTAGTGAGGAACAATGAAGGTGTTACTCAGTATCAGTGTTACAGACGTGACGATATTATCAACATTATATCTTCCAGCCGTAATAGAAATTCTCTCTCTCTCTGTCTCTCTCACACTATCTCTCTCTCTCACTATCTCTCTCTCTCACTATCTCTCTCTCACTATCTCTCTCTCTCACACACTATCTCTCTCTCTCACTATCTCTCTCTCACACTATCTCTCTCTCTCTCTCACACTATCTCTCTCTCTCTCTCACACTATCTCTCTCTCTCTCACACACTATCTCTCTCTCTCACACTCACTATCTCTCTCTCACACTCACTATCTCTCTCTCTCACACTCACTATCTCTCTCTCACACTCACTATCTCTCTCTCACACTCACTATCTCTCTCTCACACTCACTATCTCTCTCTCTCACACTCACTATCTCTCTCTCACACTCACTATCTCTCTCTCACACTCACTATCTCTCTCTCACACTATCTCTCTCTCTCACTATCTCTCTCTCACACTATCTCTCTCTCTCTCACACACTATCTCTCTCTCTCACACTCACTATCTCTCTCTCTCACACTCACTATCTCTCTCTCACACTCACTATCTCTCTCTCACACTCACTATCTCTCTCTCACACTATCTCTCTCTCTCTCTATCTCTCTCTCACACTATCTCTCTCTCTCTCTCACACACTATCTCTCTCTCTCACACTCACTATCTCTCTCTCTCACACTCACTATCTCTCTCTCTCACACTCACTATCTCTCTCTCTCTCACTATCTCTCTCTCACACTCACTATCTCTCTCTCTCACTATCTCTCTCTCACACTCACTATCTCTCTCACACTCACTATCTCTCTCTCTCACACTCACTATCTCTCTCTCTCACTATCTCTCTCTCACACTCACTATCTCTCTCTCTCTCACTATCTCTCTCTCTCACACTCACTATCTCTCTCTCTCTCACTATCTCTCTCTCACACTCACTATCTCTCTCACACTCACTATCTCTCTCTCACACTCACTATCTCTCTCACTATCTCTCACACTCACTATCTCTCTCTCACACTCACTATCTCTCTCACACTCACTATCTCTCTCACTATCTCTCTCACACTCACTATCTCTCTCACTATCTCTCTCTCACACTCACTATCTCTCTCACTATCTCTCACACTCACTATCTCTCTCACTATCTCTCTCACACTCACTATCTCTCTCACTATCTCTCTCACACTCACTATCTCTCTCACTATCTCTCTCACACTCACTATCTCTCTCTCACACTCACTATCTCTCTCACTATCTCTCTCACACTCACTATCTCTCTCTCACACTCACTATCTCTCTCACTATCTCTCTCACTATCTCTCTCACACTCACTATCTCTCTCACTATCTCTCTCACACTCACTATCTCTCTCTCACACTCACTATCTCTCTCACTATCTCTCTCACTATCTCTCTCACACTCACTATCTCTCTCACTATCTCTCTCACACTCACTATCTCTCTCACACACACACTCACTATCTCTCTCACTCTCTCGCTCTCACACTATCTCTCTCAGTATCTCTCTCTCACTCACTCTCTGTCTCTCTCATTCATAAGTTATACCTGTATCTATTCATATAACAGTCAAGTCCATCGTGTATGTGTTTATGTCACGCACACACACACACGCACACACACACACAGATGATGCTTCAAGGCATTTTGTGAGGCAGACAGTCTAGATGGCCGCATTCAAATTCAGTTACGTTCACGAAATCGAGAAATATTAGGAGATCTTCCTCCTGCGAACGAGGCTCGCGTGATCAGATCAGACACACAGCTGCAGCACCTTCACTCTCGACGTGTTCACTGCACACGGACATTTTGCTCCTAATAATTTCCACCGACGAGTGCCACGAAAATAAAGGCAAAAAAATGGTTGGATAGCGAGCGTACAACACGAGCAAAAATGAATAACGGATACCCTGTTCTTCCTCTGATGCGTTCTGCACTTTGGTTGTTTGTTTTGTCGTGATTGCGTGTCACTGGATGTTACTTTAAATAGACAACCGGAAAAAAAAAAAGAAAAAAAAAAAAAAGGGAAATATTTGAAGTCTGTCATAAATTCCCGAAAACACTGAACGCCTTAGAGCAAAGTTCACGAGACTCGCCAACCTGAATGATAAAATAATTTATTTACGATCCATGGAGTCACGATGGACAGGTGCATGCACGTCCTGCATCAGGTTACCTAATGACCTTTGGCCCCTGCACCATTTACAGAATATCGGTCATGGAAAGGCAATGCATAAATATACTCAATATTTGGGAAAACAAAAGAGATATTTTCCCCACTCACAATATTAATAAGAAATCCAACACGGAGAAGCAAACGCTGGACTCGGAGTCCCAGAATGCAGCGCGGTTATACGATGTCGCTTCGCCGAGTTACGGCGGAGAATCCGCCCGGCTAGTCGGAGATCTACAGGACGACGGCCGCGATTACGTCGAAGTTCTGTTTGGACGCGGAGGCGAGAGAGAGCTGGACATACGAATGACATGACTAAAGCGCCGCTGCACCGCTCTCGTCAAACAGAGATGAGGAGATGTTCCCGGTGGCGCCACGATCAGCAGGCGGTCGAATGGCGTAGTGGGTAGTGTAGGAAAACATTAACCGAAGTGAAAACTCGCCGACGTGTCGATGAGAGACGTTACACACGGGGCTGAGTTACAGAAACCACACACATGGCTGAGTAAACACAGAGGAACATGCTTTGGGGAGAAAAACACAAGACGCTGAGCGGTCATGACTGGTAATTATCATGGTGTGTGTGTGTACTACTTCCACGTGAATGAGTGCTGGAGAAAGCTCTGGAGCACTTCACTGAGCTGATGTGGTTGCCAGATGAAAGAGCAGGCAGGCAGGAGAGCAGATCTAAAGTAATAATCAGACGTCTTGAACCTTTACCGGTTATCTGATGTGACTTAACGCCGTTAACCGGAGCAAACCGTTAAAGCCTGACAGAATCTGTTCTGAGATATTCATCCACGCAAACACACACACGTACACGTCTGACTACCCTTGTGAGGACCTTCCATTGGTTGAATTGTTAATGGGGTTTATTTATGCTATGCTACAACTAAATGTGACCCCTACCTTAACCTTAGTAACCGTAGTTTTTCAAATAAAAGTGAGTTTTTCCTCATGATAAATGTTTCCACAAGACCAAAACTGTCTGATATTCCTATACATTTTGTATAGAAAACATAGCAAAATAATACACACACACACACACACACTTCTGACGATCAGCCTGCCTATGCCGGATTTGACAACATGCTGTACTCTGACCTAAATGAGCCTACATGCCTTTCTAAAACCCCTCCTCTCCTTTCACACACACACACACACACACACACACACACACACACACACACACACACACACACAAAAACCAACCTCTCCTCTGGGAGTGGGTGCCCTCACAGCCCTCACACTCCCAGCACCATCTGGCGAGGTTGCCAGAGCACACAAACATGCACTTCTCTAAAGTACACACGACAATGCCTGAGAGCGATGACACAGAACTGTGTTAACCCACAAACGCCATTTCCTCCAAATAAACCAATTCCACAATTTTATCTATTTATATCTATTATTTATTTATTTAAAAAAAAAAAAAGAACATTTTTTTCTTTAAAAAAAGAACATTCTCAACTACAGAAAACAAGCCACCGTAGCTCTCCGACTTGGACAAGCTGTATCTCTCAGACGTGGTGATCTGGGATTCTATATAAAACCATGACTCATATGGTCATGAAAACAAAACGACAGATCAAAGAGCGAGCAGACGGATGTGTATGTGTGGGTCTCCGCGTAAGTGAGTCTCGATAAAGATCTCGGCCATCATTCGCCCTTCTTCGTTATCCTATACGCGCTTGACGCTAAGCGTCTGCTGTGATAATCTCCCTCTGCTTGAGGACCGTGTCTGTGTACAACACTTCTCCAAAACACCTTTGAAAACTGACCCTAGAGTGTTGAAACCGTCCCGTTTAAAATAAATAAAAAGCATCTCCGGGTCCACGGCTTCTCCCAGCGAAATGGGTCTACGGTAAAATCCCGTCGAGAGACGAAATAAACGACACAATCCATCAATCAGTTTATTGACCGTTTTCGAGGCCAGCCACCTCAATCCATCAGTGGATGGAACGTAAAGCGGTCTAGATGATCTAACGTGATGTAATGCTGGGACGTGATCAGCTCTCAATCACTCGGGTTTGATTTCCCAGTATCGTGGCCATTTTTGCATTTTAAGTAATGGCACCGGCATGTCATCCATACGACTATACAAGACCGCACTGTAATCAAATACACTAATGGATTTCGTAGAACTGCGGAACTGAGGGATGTTTTTCCATAAGCACAGCCCATAAATAGCACCTGATGACTAGTGGACCTTTAGAGACGATTTCATTACTACCAGTCCGCAAGTGCACACAGTGTGTGGGGTAAGTGTTTGGAAGCGGTGTTATTATGGCTTTGCGGAAAGGCGGAACGAACGTGATTCATGCTGTTCCTACGAACCATTCGGGAGATAATGGAAAGAGCGGTGGCCCGGTTGAATCGGATAAGATCTGAAATTTAGATTTAGTTTCAAAAAGCCCTTTTCATGCATAAAATCCGGAACGTCGCCGAAGTAACCGTTGCGGAAATGTGGGAAGATCCACACCCTTACACGTTAAGTGCATTGCTGGAACCCTGCCGGGGACCGATGCGTTCATACATGACCAGAGAACGCTGGGAAATAATGACATCTCTTTTATTTTAACGCTCAACCAGACAAGTTAACTTATAAGATGGTCAACTTTGTCCGAGTCTCAGATGGACGGAAGATTCCTGGTTTCCGGGCCAATTTTCAGGCACTCATTGCTTTTTAAAGCAAAGGGTCAACACGACAAATATTGACTTCACTGCTCTATATATATGTATTTATATATATATATATATACACACACATGCACTCACATTAACGTGTACACTTTACATGTTCCACATAAGATATAAGAGCCATGCCCGCACATTAACATGCTCGTGCCTCTTGCGCTTCTGATGTGAAAGACCTTTGTTCCTCTTGCACACTTTTCTGAGTAAGCAATGTTGAAATTGATCTCGGTGCAGCTGCATCGCCACTGCGCTGTGCAACATTTTGGCCTGTTTGAGTGCATTGACAGTATTCGGCACAATTTGCACAATTTTTCTCAGGAAACAACTCAACGTGTACAATAAAATACAGTTTTAATGGGAAGGTGCGTATAAAGCGATGTTTCTGTACATAGGATTGCAAGTGATTTCTTACTCAAGTGTAGGGATGCAACTAACCATTATTTTCATAATCGATTAGTTGGCTGATTTTTTTTTTTTTTCGATTAATTGGGGCGGGGCAAACTTCGAGTACCATTTTGTCGTTTATTTAAATTAAAATCCATAAACTGAGTAATAGTAGTAGTAGTAGTAGTAGTAGTAGTAATAGAAGAAGTAGTAATAGAGGTAGTAGTAGTAGTGGTAGAAGTAGTAATAGTAGTAATAGTAGTAGTAATAGTAGTAGTAATAGTCGTAGTTTATAATATTAGAAGTAGTAGTGGTAGAAGTAGTAATAGTAAGTAGTAGTAGTGCAGTAGCAGTAGTAGTAGTAGAGGTATTAGTAATAGTAGTAGTAGCTGTGGTAGTAGTAGTAGTAGCAGCAGCAGTAGTAATAGTAGTGGTAGTAGTAGCAATAGTAGTAGTAGTAGCAGTAGTAGTGGTAGTAGTAGCAGTAGTGGTAGTAGCAGTAGTAGTGTAGTAGCGGTAGTAGTAGTAATAGTAGTGGTAGTAGTAGCAGTAGTAATAGTAGTGGTAGTAGGAGTAGAAGTGGTGGTAGTAGTTGTAGTAGTAGTGGTAGTAGCGGTAGTAGTGGTAGTAGTAGTAGTAGTAGTAGTGGTAGTAGTAGCAGTAGTAATAGTAGTAGTAGTAGCAGTAGTAATAGTAGTGGTAGTAGGAGTAGTAGTGGTGGTGGTAGTAGTAGTAATAGTAATGGTAGTAGCAGTAGTAGTGTAGTAGCAGTAGTGATAGCAGTAGTGATAGTAATAGTAGTGGTAGTAGTAGTAGTAGTAGTAGTGTAGTAGCTGTAGTAGTAGTGGTGGTGGTGGTATTAGTAGCAGTAGTAGTGTAATAGCAGTAGTAGTGGTATTAGTAATAGTAATAGTAGTGTAGTAGTAGTAGCAGTAGTACTAATAGTAGTGGTTGTAGTAGCAGTAGTAGTTGTAGTGGTGGTAGTAGTAGTGCAGTAGTAGTAGTAGTAGTGGTATTGGTAATAGAAGTAGTAGTGTAGTAGCGGTAGTAGTAGTAATAGTAGTGGTAGTAGTAGTAATAGTAGCGGTAGTAGTAGTAATAGTAGTGGTAGTAGTAGTAATAGTAGTGGTAGTAGTAGTAACAGTAGTGGTAGTAGTAGTGTATTAGCGGTAGTAGTAGTAATAGTAGTGGTAGTAGTAGTGTAGTAGCGGTAGTAGTAGTAATAGTGGTGGTAGTAGTAGTGTAGTAGTAGTTGTAGTGGTATTGGTAATAGAAGTAGTAGTGTAGTAGCGGTAGTAGTAGTAATAGTAGTGGTGGTAGTAGTAGTAATAGTAGTGGTAGTAGTAGTAATAGTAGCGGTAGTAGTAGTAATAGTAGTGGTAGTAGTAGTAACAGTAGTGGTAGTAGTAGTAATAGTAGTGGTAGTAGTAGTAATAGTAGCGGTAGTAGTAGTAATAGTAGCGGTAGTAGTAGTAATAGTAGTGGTAGTAGTAGTAACAGTAGTGGTAGTAGTAGTAATAGTAGTGGTAGTAGTAGTAACAGTAGTGGTAGTAGTAGTGTATTAGCGGTAGTAGTAGTAATAGTAGTGGTAGTAGTAGTAATAGTAGCGGTAGTAGTAGTAATAGTAGCGGTAGTAGTAGTAATAGTAGCGGTAGTAGTA
This sequence comes from Ictalurus punctatus, assembly GCF_001660625.3. Lineage (NCBI taxonomy): Eukaryota > Metazoa > Chordata > Actinopteri > Siluriformes > Ictaluridae > Ictalurus > Ictalurus punctatus. The sequence continues at coordinate 33,318,768 of NC_030417.2, forward strand.
GTAATAGTAGTGGTAGTAGTAGTAACAGTAGTGGTAGTAGTAGTAATAGTAGTGGTAGTAGTAGTAACAGTAGTGGTAGTAGTAGTGTATTAGCGGTAGTAGTAGTAATAGTAGTGGTAGTAGTAGTAATAGTAGTGGTAGTAGTAGTGTAGTAGCGGTAGTAGTAGTAATAGTAGTGGTAGTAGTAGTAATAGTAGTGGTAGTAGTAGTAATAGTAGTGGTAGTAGTAGTGTAGTAGTGGTAGTAGTAGTAATAGTGGTGGTAGTAGTAGTGTAGTAGCGGTAGTAGTAGTAATAGTGGTGGTAGTAGTAGTGTAGTAGTAGTTGTAGTGGTATTGGTAATAGAAGTAGTAGTGTAGTAGCGGTAGTAGTAGTAATAGTAGTGGTAGTAGTAGTAATAGTAGTGGTAGTAGTAGTAATAGTAGTGGTAGTAGTAGTAACAGTAGTGGTAGTAGTAGTGTATTAGCGGTAGTAGTAGTAATAGTAGTGGTAGTAGTAGTAATAGTAGCGGTAGTAGTAGTGTAGTAGCGGTAGTAGTAGTAATAGTAGTGGTAGTAGTAGTAATAGTAGTGGTAGTAGTAGTAATAGTAGTGGTAGTAGTAGTGTAGTAGTGGTAGTAGTAGTAACAGTAGTGGTAGTAGTAGTGTATTAGCGGTAGTAGTAGTAATAGTAGTGGTAGTAGTAGTGTAGTAGCGGTAGTAGTAGTAATAGTAGTGGTAGTAGTAGTAATAGTAGTGGTAGTAGTAGTAATAGTAGTGGTAGTAGTAGTAATAGTAGCGGTAGTAGTAGTAATAGTAGTGGTAGTAGTAGTGTAGTAGCGGTAGCAGTAGTAATAGTAGTGGTAGTAGTAGTGGTAGTAGTGGTAGTAGTAGTAATAGTAGCGGTAGTAGTAGTAATAGTAGTGGTAGTAGTAGTAATAGTAGCGGTAGTAGTAGTAATAGTAGTGGTAGTAGTAGTAATAGTAGCGGTAGTAGTAGTAATAGTAGTGGTAGTAGTAGTAATAGTAGCGGTAGTAGTAGTAATAGTAGTGGTAGTAGTAGTAATAGTAGTGGTAGTAGTAGTAATAGTAGTGGTAGTAGTAGTAATAGTAGCGGTAGTAGTAGTAATAGTAGTGGTAGTAGTAGTGTAGTAGCGGTAGCAGTAGTAATAGTAGTGGTAGTAGTAGTGGTAGTAGTGGTAGTAGTAGTAATAGTAGTGGTAGTAGTAGTAATAGTAGCGGTAGTAGTAGTAATAGTAGTGGTAGTAGTAGTAATAGTAGCGGTAGTAGTAGTAATAGTAGTGGTAGTAGTAGTAATAGTAGCGGTAGTAGTAGTAATAGTAGTGGTAGTAGTAGTAATAGTAGCGGTAGTAGTAGTAATAGTAGTGGTAGTAGTAATAGTAGTGGTAGTAGTAGTAATAGTAGTGGTAGTAGTAATAGTAGTGGTAGTAGTAGTAATAGTAGCGGTAGTAGTAGTAATAGTAGTGGTAGTAGTAACAGTAGTGGTAGTAGTAGTGTATTAGCGGTAGTAGTAGTAATAGTAGTGGTAGTAGTAGTGTAGTAGCGGTAGTAGTAGTAATAGTAGTGGTAGTAGTAGTGTATTAGCGGTAGTAGTAGTAATAGTAGTGGTAGTAGTAGTGTAGTAGCGGTAGTAGTAGTAATAGTAGTGGTAGTAGTAGTGTAGTAGCGGTAGTAGTAGTAATAGTAGTGGTAGTAGTAGTAGTAGTGTAGTAGTAGTGGGAGTAAGAGTAAGACATAGCTCTATTATTAGTTTACTTATTTGTTTGTTTATTTGTTGATTTTTTTTTGCTGATTGTTTGTTTGTTTAGTGGTTAATTTGTTGATTAGTTGGTTGGTTGATTAGGGTGTATGTTTGGTCGATTGATTGATTGATTGCCTTATTGTGTTAGACAGACAGAAGGGGAAACTGCTAGTTTCACCCAGGCTAGGGTTAATACTGTTACCAAAAACAATATTTATAATCCTGTACCCTGTAGCTAATGACATTAAAAGGTTGTAGACATCATCTACAAGCAATGTTTGCTCACTTATTAAACCCTCATGACAAATAGAATGAAGATGACAACAACATATTTATACTCTGACGTTGCAACTGTTGTCTTTTCATCATGCAGCATTAGCATAGAGTACTCCTGCAGACTGGATTCTGGCTTTAGATTGTTTTGATTGACTGAAGCTCAGAGTTTTGAACCAAGCTCACCTGTTGTTGCTTTCCTCTCTCTCTCTCTCTCTCTCTCACACACACACACACACACACACACACACACACACACACACACACACACACACACACACACGCACACAAACACAAATAGTTTAGATTGGTCAGTTAATGAAAGTAGAGGTTTGAATTATTGTTACGAAGGGCAAAAGTGCGATAGTTACGTAACAACATGACTCAAGAAACGAGTCGATTCACAGTTTTATTTTGAAAAAAATTCTATCCAAGTGTAAAAGCATAGAATCTTTCGGTGAAAATGCCAGCGCTAATCTGAGAAGCGTCGATCTTAAAGCAAAGCGACAACCGAGGAATGAAATAAAAAATGTCATATCGGAAGAATTTTATTGTAAAATGTCATATCGGAAGAACGGCATCATTACTGTGTAATGTACTGGCACTTCACAATAAGATGATCATTTTTATTTCATTATTTCAAAATAAAACCGTGAATGGATTTCATTATTTCCTAGTTTCTTGATTTGTTTGTTTTGTTTTATTTGAAGCTCTTTTGCCCTCTGTATATTGTAACTTTGTCTGATGTCAGTATTAAGCCTGTTTTCGTTAGCCTCTTGCCATTTAAACAGGAATTACAGTTGCCATGCTGACATGTGTTCATGTTTTTTACTTGTTTATAGTTTTGCATGAAGTAAGTGGCTCAGGTGAAGAGTTCGGACAGGATATCTCGCTTGCTGATAGTAGAAAGGGGTCGGGAAGCTACACAGGGGAGCCTATTCCTTATTTTCAGAGGTATATATTTTGTCTATCATTACACCTTTAGACACGTTAACCCCATTATAGCCTTTGGCTTAATTCAATTCTAAATACAATCACTGGTGGGCAATTCGATTCAAACGCAATCACCTTGTGTTTGGAATCATTCAGTCGGATTCGATTTAACAACCCAGGACGTGATTCATTTAATGCGTTAATCGTAGGACGCAGCTATCTCTGGGATATCAGACATGTCTTTGTGTAAAAAATCTTCTCGCTAGATTTGCATTAAGCCAGCGGTAATAGCGGTGCCCTAAAAGGCTTCTGGAAACAATGACCGTCGGGAGCTCGGGACTAAAGAGCTGAACGAATCTCTATCCGATTCCTGAAACTACTATACAGCGAACTAGCTGTGATTTTTTGAAATAAACTTCAAGCGTATGTACGTCGTATGTATGCATCACGCCCCACTTTCAGCCATAACGTTATATCCACCTGCCTGATGTTGTGTAGGTCCTTCTTTGTGCTGAAAAAAACAGCTCGGACCCGTCGAGGCGTGGACTCTACAAGACCTCTGAAGGTGTGCTGTGGTATCTGGCACCAAGATGATACAAGTCGTGAGGTGAGGTCTCCGTGGATCGGACTTGTTTGTCCGGAACATCCCACAGAGGCCGAGTCAACTCAAGTCAGCTGTGATGCGCTTTGTGTTCTGACACCTTTCTATCATAGACAACGTGAACTTTTTCAGCAGTTTGTGCTGTAGTCGCTCTTCCGTGGGAGCGGACCAGACGGGCTTGCCTTCGATCCCCACGCACATCACTGAGCCCCGGGCGCCCATGACCCTGTTGTCCTTCCTTGGACCATTTTGGTAGGTACTAACCACCACATACCAGGAACACCCCACAAGACCTGCTGTTTTGGAGATCAGATCCTGACTCGGATCCTTACGCTTGCCCATTTTTCCTGCTTCAAACACATCAACGTTGAGAACTGACTCTTCACATGCTGCCTTATATATCCCACTTGACACGTGCCACTGAAACGAGATAATCAGTGTTATTCACGTCACCTGTCAGTGGTTTTAATGCTATGGCTGATGGGTGTACGTGTACATTTGGAGAGAGCAGTGGAGAGAACGTACACATCGTCATCACAGACCGTTTTTGCTCCTTGTCTCCTGGCCATCGATGGACGTGGCGATCTCCAAGCGATAAACCAAATGCTTTTCTCTTGCGCCCTTCCACTGCCATGTTTTAATGTTGATCTTATGTCGAAATATTACGCAATATTAGCTATATTTTTATGGTTCTTTCTTGTACTTCTCTACTTAGCATACTTGCCATAACTTTTGATGGTATTATTTTTGATTAACAAAAATATATATATATATGTTTTATTTGGTGCATGCTGTTGCTGTGCATGCTGGGTGTGTATACAAATGGGCATGTGTATGCAGGCAGGTGTGTATATGAACATTAGCATTCTGGGAATAGTGGAGCACTTACACATCAGTGTGTGTGTGTAGGAGAGACACGAAGTTTTTCAGTCTTTGAATAGTGATGTAAAGCTCGTATGGGACGTGGTGATGGCCCGGTGGTCTTATGAAGGTGATCGGGTTCACGTATGTAGCGTCGCGCTTCAAAATGAAAACGGGGGGAAAGGCGGAGACAGCTTTTTATTTATTTATTTATTTATTTATTTATTTTCGTTGGAACGCACTTACTAAAACGTAAGACAATTAGCTCGTTATTTATTTATTTATTTATTTATTATCCGTTTTTTTTTTTTTGTTTCTACACGTTTCTTGAAACTATTCCTGAATCCAAATATTTAAAAAATAATAATAATAAAATTAAAAAAAAACAAAAAAACACAACATCGCAGCACATGTCATCGTGAAAGACCTGGAAGTACAACCTTAATCCCTCCGGATCTTTTCAGATCGTTCTTTCATTCTAGTCCAAAAATGAATCTGAAATGAAAATAAATAAATAAATAAATAAATAAAGGCGTGCAAAGGAGAAATGCAAGTGCTTTATTTTAGCACGCCGAGCCTTTTGGACGAGAAACGAAACGTCTTTACGATTCTAACACTAGGCTTGCGATTCTAACACTATCTAGACACATATTGCCGGCTCAGATCTTGGCCGCGTGGTCGCAGTCCGGTCCAGTACACATCCGTCACCAGGCTCTCAAAGTGCCAAACTTTTTAACACTGCAATAAACCAAACCTGTGCGCTCGAGTTCCATCTGCTGACTCCACAGTGTACCACGTCTGATGTTCTGATGAAAAGTAGGAAAACTTTTCTTTCTTTCTTTCTTTTTATTTATTTATTATCATTAAATCAACCTGCTATATAACGGAGGAAATAAACAAACGATCGGACACCGACCAGCGCTCCTATTTTCCGCTCTGTTTAGTAGAGGAAGCCATCACCGTGCGCCGCGTGCGTCGATACTAACGATTACGACGTCTCACGAGCAGACACGTTCCGCTAATGTGAGCGTTTCTGCGCTCTGATATTTTGTCATCTGTAAAATGTAGTCAGGGTTAGTCCATCGAGACACAACACCAGCTTGTTTTCTCTGCTTGCGAAGGTCTACTAACTTTTAGCTCTTGTCCCTTTTTATCAGCCTACATCTCGAACTAAACGCCAGCCATCCGTTCAAAGAAAAACAACAACACCGAGACATATGTGTCTTTTTTTTTTTTCACCCTGCAGTGAAAGTACATTCTGTCCTCGTGATCATTCTATGCAATCATATCACCTAAATATAGAAACGCACGGGCGGAGAGACGTACAATCAGGAACGAGGAACGAGGAAGTCCTAGGGGGCTTTTGTTTTTCCCATTGAGCACTGACTGACCAGAGACCTCCTTGGATGTCTATCATTGGGCCTGACTTCAATCAGTCAGCCCATGAAAAGATTATTTTATACATTTAAATATACGTCACATTTATACATTTAATGTGTCGGCTTTATTTATTTATTTATTTTTTTTTTTTATACGAGATATCCACGTATTGTATACGATCGCACCTTTTCAGCACGTACGTGGGGCTGATTTTCTTTCTAGCCCAAACTGTAGACTGACGCAGCCTATAGTTTTTATTTTATTTTTAGACCCCCCCGCAATTTGGTCTTGACAATTCCCACCCACTCGCTAACTGCACGATCACGTGACCGATACCGATACCAGCTCTCACATACGAGCTCAGGATTTTTCAGAATCGCCTCCGAGACGCGTCATGGGACGTGATCACGACGCGCGTTCAGCCGAAGCCCTCTTCGATTCTCGTGCGTCTGAAAGGTCTCGTTTACCGACGAACATCGCCGCGAAAGACCGTGCACGACAATTAACGTTTACATTCACGGCGCTTGGCAGACACGCTCAAGGGTTAAGCGCCTTGCTCAAGGGCCCGACAGCGGTAGCGTGGCAGCGCCGGGGCTTGAACTCCTGACCTTCCGAACTCCTGCAAAACAATCTCCTACAGTTGCGATTTCGTCAGTTCAATCGGTTTCCCACAAAAAAAAGCACCAACGCACTTCGCTAACCGTTAAACCGCTAACTATTTTGAAGAAAGAAACTTTGACAGCATTTAGAAGTTGCATGCATTCAAAACGGATCGACGATTTTGATGACGTCACTCTGCATCAGATTGCCTGTTCTGTAGAATCTGAAGAGGGAGGAGCCGTTCGATGTGTCTCACCCTGACTTCCTGTTTCAGTGGAAATTACATCGAAACCTCTGATAACGCCGCACATTTCAAGGCACTTCACGGGGACTTCAACTCCCGGCTGTGGCATCCTGACGATTCGAACTCGCGCTCTCCCGTCGATACGACCGATCAACACGTTCCTCTTGCGTCACTTGAGTCGACACGTCACGGTTAGAACCTGGAAGCAAGTTGTTCTTCCTCCTCGGCTTCACTTCTTCGTGGGCACGTCCCCCTCCCGTGCAGGTATCACCTATATGATGCAGGTTGAACCCACCAATCAGAAACATTCAGGAAGGAGTGGATCTGTGGGCAGAAACCGAGCACTGAAAAAGCTTAGGATGAATTGTACTTAGAGACTCTCTAACCGTTCCGCTACGAGATGGACCAACACGGCAGGTGTGTCTTGTATAAGCATCAACAACAACAACAACAACAACAACAACATCGCTGCATCACCTGATGCATTCAGACCCCAAACAAAAACATATCACCAGGCTACCGATGTCACGTGTATACATGCATATTTTGAAAATATCCAGTGTGCTGCCCAGTCCAGTGTGCTGTTTTGGTTGCTTGGAAACCTTACTGTCTAGACGACAGTGCGATCGCTGACGTCGTGGCGAGCTAGGTGGCTAGTCCAGTGCGTTACCACAGACCGTGTGAAACTTGAGTAAAAGTCCGCAAGTTTCAGCCAACGTTTCAGGTGTTTTGTCGTCACGTCATGCTCAGTAAGTCAGTACTAGATTATTTTTTTGTTGTTGTTTTGTTTTGGGGTTTCTCCCCCCACCTCCCCCCCCAAAATAACGTGCTCATGAGATTAGACATACGTACACCTTGATACTGGATTCGCAGTCGTGTGTCGGTTGTGCGTCGGTGTCACGTCATGCAAAATGCAGGGTTAAAATACCTCCTACAGTAGCCTGGTAAGTGTTCATGCACTGACTGACAGGGATACACACACACACACACACACACACACACACACACACACACACATACACAGACAGGCCTTTATGATCCCATGTCTCTGGTTCAGCGTATTTATAGACATGCTGACTTTAGCCGGGGTGCTGTGTCAATACCAAGCCAAGCTGAGGGCTTTCTTCACAAACAGGCCTTTATTCCCACCACACACACACGCACACACACACACGCGCACACACGCGCACACACGCACACAGACACGCACTTGTCTGTTACATAATATGTAATATCATTACTGTTTGTGATAATGTAATCTATCTTGACCCAAGAGGTCTTTCGAGTTGGCATGTTAAGCTCTTACACAGACAGACACACACACACACACACACACACTAATGCACACAAGGAGACTGTGCTAATGTGAATTTCCTCTCCTCTTCGAATAAAGGATGAATGAATGTTCTGGGCTCGAGCCAGACGTCCTGTACGCTGCATCTTTGTGGACCTCAGCTCTTTGAGTCCAGGCTTTTGGCCTTTGGACTTCTAAATTCCTGGCTGGCACGCCTCACCGCTCTGTGTGTGTGTGTGTGTGTGTGTGTGTGTGTGTGTGTGTGTGTGAGAGAGAGAGAGAGAGAGAGAGAGAGAGTTTGAGACTGTGCTAGAATGAACAGTGGCTATATTAAAGCTGTTAATTTTATACTCAGCTGTTAGGTGAGAGTTATATATAAAGCTTGAGTAGAAGGGGAATGAACACACACACACACACACACACACACACACACACACACACACATTTTGTCCTTAGTGAGCTTTATTTAATTATTGTTAAATGCTCAGGGCAATGCTAAAAGATGACCTTGAAACAGAATCAGGAGTGACATCTTGTGTGTATATGTGTGTGTATATATATATATATATATATATTGTGTGTGTGTGTGTGTCTTTTTGATCTTGTTGGACATTCAGCTTCAGCAAGCTCCTGGTCTCCATGGCAATTGAGGTTAGAGGTGCCCATGGCGATTTTGGTAAGAAGTGCTGGTTGCCATGGTTACCTCACACAGGAAGTTTGTAATTGTACCAATAATTAGTCTGTTTCTAGTATAGAGACAGCTGATGGGTTTTGTTCGCTTCATTTACATTCGGCTCATACTTCAGTGGCTTCTTTCGTGTAGTTTCTTTTCTCTTTTTTTTTTTTTCTTTTTCTTCCTCAAACTTTATAAGCTGAGTATCAGAGCGATACTGAAATTCTGTCAAAGTAGCTTTTTTATTATTATTTATTTTATTTTTTTTGACTATTTACCGCCTCAGCAGCGGTAGTCATCCGTCCACATCCGCGCCGAACGATAAACAGTTTCTAACATCCTTTAATAGAGGAGTCATCCCCTGACATCCATCTAAATATCTGGAACAAAACAAGACTGCGCTTTTATTCCTATAAACGATTTCTATAAACACAACTAGAGCACAGTACTACTGCTGTAACCATACATGAAACGACGAAAACCTCAAAGTGTTTCGAATCCTGGGAGAATTTTCCACTTCCTGTTTTTCTCAAGCTAATACACTAATACTACTCTACGCCTACGTCCACGCCTACGTCTCGCCTCGGACAACGCGATACGTATGCCGTATCTTTACACTTCTTACAGATGTACACAACTTGTGAAGTAATGCGGCGAAATCGGCAAATGACTGTGATTTAAGATTACAATTAGTAGGCCAGCTCCATCAAACCCCTTCAGATGATTCAGAATGCAGCAGCACGCCTCGTCTTCAACCAGCACAAAAGAACCCACATCACACCCCTCTTCATCTCCCTCCACTGGCTTCCTGTAGCCGCCCGAATCAAATTCAACGCCTTGATGCTCACCTACAAGACCTTGTCTGGAACAGCACACCCTCCTACCTCAACTCTCTCCTGAAGGCTTACGTTCCCTCACGCAATCTGAGATCGGTTAACGACCGACGCTTAGTAGTGCTTACTCAGAGTGGCTCAAGGTCCCTTTCCAGAACCTTCACACTAACCGTCCCTCAGTGGTGGAATGAACTTCCGACCTCAATCCAGACCACAGAATCTCTCACCATCTTCAAAAAACAGCTAAAGACCCACCTCTTCCGTGAGCACTTACTAAAGTAACCCCTAAAACGCCAACCCCATATTATTTAAAACAAAACAAATCTCTGGCTCTTCCACCTCTACTCTGCGCACTTTGCTTCTCTAGAACTCGATTAAAGATCTCGTACAGCAGCACTACTTGTATTGTTCTCCACTTGCTCCATCGCTTTGCTGGTATTCCCTCATTCGTAAGTCGCTTCGGATAAAAGCGTCCGCTGAATGAATAGATGTGAATGTAATGTAATATAATTACGAAAACCTGCATAACACTACTCATTTAATTCATAATGCTGAATATTTATTCATACGGGTGGAGCGGGTCATTTGGCATTATGCCTTTCTTTTTAATTGTACTCATATGTATGCATTGTTTTCAGTGAATACCTCGTGCTTCAACGTGACAGTATTTATTAGCCTGATGCAAATGGATCTCACACACACACACACACACACACACACACACACACACACGTATGCGTACACTCTTCAAACACACACCAACAGGAACACAAACCTATGGGTAAATCAGTATGGCTGTAAAATATAAGTTGTTCGTTCATGTTATGCATCTTATGCATTCGTAGAATGCGGACGGGCGCGTTGTAGGCTGACGGGCATGTCCAAATGGTTCGTAGAATGCGAACGGGCGCGTTGTAGGCTGACGGGCATGTCCAAATGGTTCGTAGAATGCGGACGGGCGCGTTGTAGGCTGACGGGCATGTCCAAATGGTTCGTAGAATGCGGACGGGCGCGTTGTAGGCTGACGCGCATGTCGAAATGGGTCGTAGAATGCGGACGGGTGCGTTGTAGGCTGACGGGCATGTCGAAATGGTTCGTAGATTGCGGACGGGCGCGTTGTAGGCTGACGCGCATGTCCAAATGGTTCGTAGAATGCGGACGGGCGCGTTGTAGGCTGACGCGCATGTCGAAATGGTTCGTAGAATGCGAACGGGTGTGTTGTCGGCTGACGGGCATGTCCAAATCGTTCGTTGAATGCGGACGGGTGTGTTGTAGGCTGACGGGCATGTCCAAATGGTTCGTAGAATGCGATCGGGTGTGTTGTAGGCTGACGGGCATGTCCAAATCGTTCGTAGAATGCGGACGGGCGCGTTGTAGGCTGACGGGCATGTCCAAATCGTTCGTAGAATGCGGATGGGCGCGTTGTAGGCTGACGGGCATGTCCAAATG
>NC_030417.2:33339646-33352146 GCF_001660625.3 Ictalurus punctatus
CACGATAAACACTGTGATTAAGGAGAGTAGAGGAGGGTGTGATGATATTAGCTGCGCAGTCGGGAGCCGTGGCAGATTTCGGGCGATTCTGAAGCATGAACAGCAAAAAAAAAAAAAAAAAAGATGTAACGGTACATTTTCAGTGTCATCCCGTGACGGCTATCTAATGTCAACATGGCCGAAATCCTCACTGTTTTTGAGCATCTGCGCCAGTAATGAAAAAACCAAAACGTAAACAAAAAAACTGCGTTTCGATCACTTTCCAGCTATCATCACGGTGTTAAATATTAAATTGCGGGGTGTTACGTTCTCCGGTGTATTCCTGTTCGCTCTATGTGCCACTCGTGTCGGTGGTGGGATGGGTTTCTTTTCTCTCTTCCCCCTTCTCTAGGCCCCGCCTACTGTATGCGTCACGTTCCGGCTTGCCACTGGATGACCACATCTGGATCTCTCCTATGCAAAATACGTCGATAAAGGCAAATAAATATCATTATATCTATCTAATATTATATAACTCGCCGGCCTGGTTTAGAATTGGGATGAGTTTGATTATTATCGGTAATAACGGTGAACTTTGGCGATGAGGAGGTTGTTTATCTTCCTTTGCTGCAGCTCTGGAGAAGGAAAATCGAGAGAAGAGACGACACTTGTGTTTCGCCGTCACTTCGTCCTCCGTGTTTGTTTTTCTCGCTTGCCTTACAGCCTGCGACCGGATTGGTCAGGCGCTCTGATAGATAAATAAATAAATAAATAAACGACAGCAACAAAGCAGTCAGCACAGCTTATTTCGTGCATCTCGAATAACATAAAGGTCAACGTCCGATATGCATTTCTCTCATCTTCCCTTATTTAATGGTGAGAAACCGGATTAACCAATCAGAATCGTGCGTTGCTCCATTTAGATCTGAATCAATAAGGTAAGATGTACAGTGTTACTAATATATTAGTAGCACATTAAGTGGAACTGTTATACATTTTCTACATTATTAATACGGTGACACTGGTTGATGGTAATTTGGGCTTCTACTACTCTCGGGCATTCCCCCAAAATGCATGAACGCATCACACTTATCGCACTTAGCATCGTACAGATCACACCTAGCATATTTCCTCGTGTCAGTCTGTCAGCACTGACCCCTTTACTTCACGTCCACCGTAAATATTCAGAAACGATCAATTCAGGAAGAATCAATCCCATAAAAGGAAACCCCGGGCGCTAAGGGATGAAGGCGATCGCCATGGTAGCTGTGTGCGCTGGACAGATGTGCAACGTGTATCAAGTGGCCAGCTGTTTGAATCAGTTATTACTGAGTTAAATGGAACTCACTTCCAACTTGCCACATATGGAAGTGATTTGAAAATAAAATTGGAAATGTCAAGATTCAGTGCAATTAAGGGGGAAAAAAATAATAATTCTGTTATCGATATGAGACAAGATCAGTGCCGATAAATTCACTGTACAAAACATCCGAGGGTCCATTAAGACCCATTTACTATGTTTTTTTTTTTTTTCTTCTTCTCTTATTAGCCTCTGAATTGTATCTTAAAGCCTGTTTGTAAGAACAGAATTATCTTTAATAACCACTTCCTACTCACTCAAAGTCCAATTTGTGGCTTTTTGCTAGCCATCAGGAAAACAGTGATTAGCACACAGATTAGACAGGGGCAGCACGGGCTAATGACGTGCATTCAGTTAAAAGAAGTCCGACTTCCCTCTGTCTAATTTAGGACGTGACGGCTTGAATTCTCGTAGGAATTTCACGGACGGTTGTATTCTCTGATACTAAAGGTGACGGATGACTCCAAACTAGCGGTAAGGATTCGTTGTATGTGACATTAGTTTCTTTGTTTCTGTGAATGGTTGAAATCCGCTTCCGTAATACAGCTGGCGCCTGCAGATCGCAGGTAGACGCACCGTACGATCATTACGTGTAGTTGAAGCGGTGCTACATCATCAGTACGCGTTTAAAAATATATGCCGCTTTCGACTTACCCGAGTCAGAATGATGTCATAATTCTGGGGAAATGGACGCCTACGTGTTGCTCTTTTTGTTTGCAGCAGTGTAGCTAGGTGACTGGGATGAGTGATGTATATTTTACTCCTAAAAACAGTGAACTGTATGGCTATATGTGAACTAGCCATGTCTGTATGTTGATGTAAAGTTGTTGTATATACTTGTTATATACAGTATAACTCATTTTATAAATAAAGAACTGCTACTTTGTGTCTTCTTAATGCTCTGAACAGCCATGTTGATTTGATGAACTCGGGGATGAGGAGACCATCAAGTAGGAATTACGAGTTGAGGGCGCATTTTCTTTGGCTTTCATAGTTGGAGTTTGGAAATTCAGAATTTTTGAGCTTTATTCGAAAAGCAGCAATTGATTGTTCGCAGAGCTAGCCCATTCTGTAGGTTTCAAAATCCAGCATCTATGGAAATTTCAAATAAAAAAAGGTTCTGGCTTCGGTCATTCTTTGGAGAAGATGGGAGCAAACACGCATCTATGCTATTGGTTGTGCTATGAAAAGATGCAAACTTTTTGTGCCCTAAGGCATCAAATCCAAGTGGTGCAGTCGACAGGGAAACAATGGCTTTGCCGATGCAAAGTGGATTCCCTGCTGATTATCTGTAGCTGGCCGTAGATGCCTCAAGAAAAATCGCCCTGAGACGGCACAAGGAGGAATCCTTGAGAAGATCCAGACTTATTACCCTTCCACAATAGTGTACTGTTAAGTCCGACAGTATTAAAGTGTGTTGAAATTGTGTTTGCTATGAGCCAATTGTTTATGATTGCTGCGTCAGCTCTCGGGTAAAAATCTACAGTATCCAGGTGAGATTATACACTGAAGAAAAGGTGAGAACTTGGGCATGAACTGTTTTGGGGGAAGTGCAAATCTTTAGAGTATCAGTGTGGTAGATCATGCACATGCTTCAACAATCTTTAGGGTATCCTATGAAAATAATCCACAATAATCTTTAGGGAATCCATGTAATTTATCCACTACAGTATTTAGGGTATCCATGTGGAAATGTCAACAACAATCTTTAGGGTATCCATGTGAGGCCATCCACAGCAGCATAGAGTGAGTCACAAGGTTCCATCAAGCAGGTCCAGAGGACTGGAGGAGCCACAGCAGTAAAAGTGTTTCAGGATCAGACCCTGACATCACATTAGGCAGCAGGAGTACACATACAGCTCTACAGAGAAAGAGCGAGAGGACGGATTATCAGGTATACCCTCATCTGCCCGGGTTTAAAAGTCTGTACGTTATGATCAAGGGGGGAATATGTTGCTTTGAGAAAAGGACAAATACATGAAATCCATCTGAGTGAAACCTTTTTGAGTTTTCTGCAATGCTTTGACTCATTTGGCCGTTATACACGCTGAGATAAGTCGTTTATGCACATCTGGCTCGAATATGTAGCGATTAAATGGGGGCAGAATTTGTGGAAAACCGTGGGAGGCGGAGCCTCACGTGCAGCGATACGGAGGATGTGCAGGTGCCCAGGACAAGCGGATTATGTGTCTGGGCTATTAGTAGGCTCATGGGTTAGCGGTCACCAGTGGATTTTATTTTGAGCAGCCAGGGGGAAAAAAACAACAACAATGATTTTCACAAAATACTTCTTTAATACGGTATTTAAAATAAATCTGCTGCAAGTACAGCACATGGTACTCGTTTTGAATCCCGTCGCCTGCTGCACTACAGACATCGCCCAGGCCGTTATCTGGCTGATAGTAGAACCGTTACTAATTGAATTCATTTGATTGAATGGATCTGTATCAGAACCATAAGTTTGTAGAAACAATGATGAAACCAACAAAACAGCTCTATGTTGGAGGATGGCACCTAGCATTAAATGCTCAAGCTAAATGATTACATGTCAGTCATCCTAGCAAACGTTACATAGTGTTCAAATACTTTCTCTTTTACACTAGGCCTTGGTGGAGTGGCTTTTTTATGCTTAAAAAAAAATATTAAAATATTGCCACTGAAATATCTCAGATTGTACATGTTCCTCATAACAAGACTCATTTTTTTCTACCAGACCTTTCCTCCATGGTGGTTTTTTCACACTCTCCGATCTTGCAGTCGAGTTGGTCAGGAGGTAAAACGCAATTGACGTCACTGAGGTTTTCTGAAATATTACGTTTTTTCAAAACTTTCAGCAACATGCTAGCATTTCTCTAGGATTACATGTAAAGAAAAGGGTGCTGGAGGTTGAGAAAAAATATGGCAAGTGTGAAAGCGGTCTCTTTCGCTAACTGATATTCATTCGTCTTCCTTCTTTCTCAGTCCAATTCCTGTTTGAGCGCTTTCTTTTTTGCTGTCTTTCATTTTGTAAATGTTTACTCTTGTAGTGTCAGCTGTTGCTGACAGCAGTGGAACTGGAAATCATTTTTTAGATAAGCATCAACATTCTCCAGTTTGCTACGCCTTCCCAGTAAGTGGCTATCTAATATGCTACCAGATTATTTGATATTTTGTCTTTTGCTGCCAGAAAAAAATATTGTATTGTCATGGCACCTTCGTTAAACGCTTGGTATAAAGTTTCGATCACTATGGAGTATTTGACATGCATGGAACATTCTTCGACAGATACTTTTTATTGTATCCGGACACCATATCTTACAGAAGCCCTAAGAGGCCATGCATTATTATTTTTTTAATTGTCGCTTTCCCGTGATCATGACTTGACGACACTTGAGAAGGAGGCTGTCAGATCTACAGATTTATTGCTGACGACATTATAGTGACCCTGGTTCTTCTCTGGGACACCCTTCTCTCTTAATGCGGCGATAATGTCCATCTCTACAGCGGACAATTATTAAATTTATGATGGCGAAGGCGACAATGTGCATGCAACACTTAGTCTTAAGGTGTGAGTTTTTCTCATGATAAAATTATGATGTGAGAAAACCACTTTTGTTATGTTGAGATCACGAGAAAATAATTTTGTTATGTTGAGATCACCAGAAAATGACTTTTGTTATGTTGAGATCACCAGAAAATGACTTTTGTTATGTTGAGATCATGAGAAAATAATTTTGTTATGTTGAGATCACCAGAAAATGACTTTTGTTATGTTGAGATCACCAGAAAATGACTTTTGTTATGTTGAGATCATGAGAAAATAATTTTGTTATGTTGAGATCACCAGAAAATGACTTTTGTTATGTTGAGATCATGAGAAAACCACTTTTGTTATGTTGAGATCATGAGAAAACCACTTTTGTTATGTTGAGATCACGAGAAAACCACTTTTGTTATGTTGAGATCACGAGAAAATGACTTTTGTTATGTTGAGATCACGAGAAAATGACTTTTGTTATGTTGAGATCACGAGAAAATGACTTTTGTTATGTCGAGATCACGAGAAAATGACTTTTGTTATGTCGAGATCATGAGAAAACCACTTTTGTTATGTCGAGATCACGAGAAAATGACTTTTGTTATGTTGAGATCACCAGAAAATGACTTTTGTTATGTTGAGATCATGAGAAAACCACTTTTGTTATGTTGAGATCACGAGAAAACCACTTTTGTTATGTTGAGATCACGAGAAAATGACTTTTGTTATGTTGAGATCACGAGAAAACCACTTTTGTTATGTCGAGATCACGAGAAAACCATTTCTGTTATGTCGAGATCACGAGAAAACCACTTTTGTTATGTCGAGATCACGAGAAAACGTCTGGGTTACCCTGTTCCCTAAGAAGGGAGATGGGAGAGCTATGGGAGTGCCTCTCGCGGGCGACCGGCATCGAAGCTTGTGTAAAATCATGCCTATTTATAGGCCTGCCATGATCAAGTGACGTGGCAATTAAGCGTGTCGCGTGATATAAATATGGCACGTGTGAACTGCGCCATCAGCCTCTATTATCTGAAGCAAAGAGGCAATTCACAGGCCTGCCCCGGTATGACAAAGCTACGCAACGTCTCGTTTCCTTCTCAGGGAACAGGGTTACATGCGTAACCCAGACGTTCCCTTTCAAAGGGAACTTTGACGTCGCGTTTAGCATAACACTATGGGAACGAGAATACCCACTCCGTCATACCGAGGGTACGGCCTGTTAACAAAGACCCAAGCCTGAGGTTCACTGCAAGACACTCGAGCCCGGGGCGGAATGAATATCCAGGCTGTAATAACGAATTAATGTGTGTGGCGTAGACCACCCTGCAGCAGCACACACATCCACTATCCAATTAGAGATGTGCTGCTTTGACACAGCATCACCTCTACTGTCGCCACCAAAGCAGACCAGCAGCTGCTCTGACTTACGCCACTGGCCGGAGTGGTGGACGTAAATACAGAGAGCCCTTACTGGACACAGCAGGTGCATTCTCTTTTGTTCCGGTGTGGGGAATGGAGGAGGGCAGAAAGCCTGCAACACCACACGGTGGGCAGCCGATGTAGGCACCTTTAGGAAAATAATCCGGCATAGGATACAGGAAGGCCTTGGCTAATCCAGGGGCAAAGTCAAGGCAGGAAGGGGCAACAGAGAGAGCTTGTAGATCTCCTACTCGCCGGAGAGATGTCAGGGCCAGCAGAAGAGCTACCTTTAGAGTCAGAAGCTTCGCAGAGGCTGACTCTAAGGGCTCAAATGGGGCACCTGACAGACCTTCCAGGACCACAGAAAGGTCCCAGGAAAGTATGCGCGACCTGCAGATGGGCCTCAGCCACTTGACACCACGCATAAACCTCGAAGTTAGAGGATGTTGCCCCACAGAGGCTCCACCAACAGGGGCGTGGGTGGCTGACATGGCGGCCACGTAAACCCTGTTCGTAGAAGGAGCCCACCCCACTGAGAAACGTTCTTGTAAGAACTCCAGGACTGTAGCTATTGCGCAGTTCACTTGGTCTACAGTGGATCCCTGTGGATGGGAATCTCCCAAGGAGTGCCATCTAGCAGGGATATTATCTCTGAGAACCATATTCGAGCTGGCCAATAAGGTGCTACTAGCAGCAGACGTAGCCTGTCTTGGCGAACTCTTGCTAGAACTTGTGGGAGCAGCGCGATCGGGGGAAAAGCATACAGATGTCACCTTGGCCACATGTGCACCATGGCGTCCAGCCCTAATTGTGCGGGAGGAGTGAGGGCGAACCACAGCGGGCCGTGTGTTGTCTCCTCGGAGGCAAACACATGCAGTCTCGCTTGGTCAAACCTCGCCATATGGACTCCACCACTTGTGGTTGGAGCCACCAATTCCTGGGCCTCAGCCCCTGCCTCAACAGGATGTCTGCCCCCATATTCCCAGAATGTACATTGCACTCACTGACAAACTTTCCTTCTGCCCAGAGAAGAATTAGTTGCGCTTGCCTGAACAGGGGGCGCGGACATAATCCTCCCTGGTGGTCAATATATGAGACCACCGGTGTGTTGTCTGTAAACACATGGTGACCTCGATTGAAGAAGAAGGAATTTCAGTGCTAGAAATATGGCCCACATTTCTAGGAAATTTATATGCCGCTCCAGATGAGGGCCGCTCCAGAGACCGTGAGCTGGACAGCTGTCTAAGACCGTGCTCCAGCCTGTGAGGGAGGTGTCTGACATTACCGTCTTGCCCTAAGGAAACACCCCTAGAGTGTGGCCCAAGGCTAGAAACCAGGGACACTCAAATTTTCAGAGCACGTACACATCACCGTGTGACACAGATTACTCTCACAAGTTTCGTCCTTGGACGAAACCCCCAACATCTCAGCCACCACTGAACGGTCTCCTGTGCAAGCTCACTCTCTCACTCATATTTTTCTCTCTCGCTCGTTCCTTTTTTCTCTCTCTCTTTTTTTTAAAGGGATAGAAAAGTTCTGAGATAAGATTCTTGAGAAAAGATAGAGCGGAAATGAAGCGTCTTTTTTGTTTCTTTACACAAACAACCCCCCGTTCACAGGTGCCATATTTATATCACGCGACGCGCTTAATTGCCACATCACCTGATCATGGCAGGCCTATAAATAAGCATGATTTTACACAAGCTTGAGATGCCGGTCACACGCGAGAGGCGCTCCCATAGTGTTATGCTAAATGCAACGTCGAAGTTCCCTTTGAAAGGGAACCACTTTTGTTATGTTGCGATCATGAGAAAACCACTTTTGTTATGCTGAGATCACAATAATAATAATAATAATAATAATAATAATAATAATAATAATAATAATAATAATAATGCATGGCCTCTTAGGACTTCCGTATTATCTTGAACGGGTTGTTTTGTAACGTTTTATGGTTTGATAAGTTATAATCTAACCCATTGTACACAACTTCTCCCCTTTTATATTTTATTATTTTATTTCATTACGTTTTATTTGATAAGTTTTATCCCTATATCTGTAAATCTGTAGGCTTTTCCCCTTCAATTGGTGCCGTATCTACACTCCCTCCTTGTTAAAAAGAAGAGTTGTGCATTGCTCGAGTGGTTAAATTCTCATCGTTAACAAAATGTTGATAAAAAAAACATTCCTATTTATAAAAAAAAAAAAAAAAACAAAACTTTTTAGTCGTTCCTTCTACAAAGAGCGATTATCCGATTGCCAGCACATTCAGAGCGCTTCAAATGTTGGGTTTTTTTTTTGTTGTTGTTTTTTTGTACAGCTGATGACAGACCCCATGACAGACACCGAGACGTTTTATCTCAGTCCATCTATCAGTGGAAGCTATCAGGATGCAAACAAATACGATTAACAGAAGGCATAAGCTGATATTACCATGAGAAGATACACTGGACACTCTCTGGTGCCACACCTTCATTTTTTATCTACTCTGCCCATCTGGTGTTTTTATCCAGATTGTGTATTTTAGCTGCTTGGTTTAGGAATGTGTGTGTGTGTGTGTGTGTGTGTGTGTGTGTGTGTGTGTGTGTGTGATGCCGCACTTGAATGATCCCAAAAGATTTAGAAACTAGGAATAAAGCCCTATTGATTTACGTGATCTCTCTACCTCTATTTCTCCTTTATTAATCTCTTCTCACTGCCGTCAGAACGGCAATATCGGCGCGGCAGTAAGTCGATCGGACATAAAGACAAAATGTTTTTTTTTTTTTTTTTTGTATAAAAAAAAAAACCCAACAAAAAACGTTTGCAGTCGACGCCACTCCGAAGCCTATAGTCGCAGGCGACGTGGTGTGCCGTCGGAGCTCTTTCAGCGCTCGCTGCTCGAGGCTTTAAAGATTACTGATTTGTTTTCGCAGAATACAAATGGAAATTATATTCACACCGACAACTTCCTGTTCTTTGAGTTACCATTTTACCATTGATCTTAAAAATAGTAGTAAAAGTATCCTCTTTGCATTTTGCCAGCCTTCTCGTTGTGACAGGAAATCCTGTTTCCATGTAAATGGTGGGGGGGGGGGGGCAGAAGTATAACACAGATCTGGAAACAGCAGGGACAGAACATGTGTGAAAGTGGTTTTGGAAAACCGAGACGAGTTGATGACCGTCGCTTCTCGTTTTCTGCAACGCAGCCTAAAATCGAGCATGCTTGAGAGGGACGCGACAGGTGTGTTGATGCAGGGGAACACTAAAGCTGTGCAGTGATGTGGGCTGAGAGGCCAACAAAATCATAGTTACAAGTGCGGAGACTCAGGATTGTCTTCGAGCCCCGAGTTTCCGAGTTGGGGGCGTAGCAGTAAGAAAACATGGTGGAACCAATGGATGCAACGTCTGTAGTTAAGTTGATGGTAAATTTGTTGAAAGTTAATTTCCCGCACAAAATACCATAGAATTGTACAGTTAAGATATAATATGTAACGCTAAACTTGACACTGGCTTCATAACTTGATTAAAAACATAAAAAAGCTAAACACACCTTGCTGTATTTTTTTTGTAGTTAATTAAAAGAAGGTGCACCGCCATTTTGCTCCGACTAAAGTGACTTGAGCGCACCTGACGTCGTAATTATGACTTCCCAACTCGTAAATACGAACTTCCCAGGAGTCCTTGAACGCACTGGAAGCCCCGCCCCCTTCCCAGATCTCATGTTAGTAACGTTTTAGCCAGAGCTCTTGTCTTGACCGGATTGAACATGTAAATACCAGTTGAAAGATGCGACCTCGCTTTCTGCCAAGGAGAATATTTCAAGTATATTAATGTATAATAAACTCGTGTTATGTTTGAATTGGCTAACAGACCAGTATTTAAAAAAAAAAAAAAAAAAAAAAAAAAACATTTAAAAGATGAAAGAAAGCACATTTTCTCTATCAGAATTATAGTGTCAAATCTGACATTTGCAAATCATTTTTAATGGTAATAATTAGCAAGGGATTAAAAAACACTGCTCAGTGTTTCACTGTTTTGCAAAGGTTGCCATGGTGACGTGAGCAACTTCTGGAAAGTCCAAAGAAAGGACTGCAATCTGCCTGCTTTACTTTTTTGCTCAGTTGCAGGGTCATAAAAAGGGAAGGTACTTTTTGTTTTCGCGAAACTTGTAATGGTTTACTGTAACGGCCGTATCAAAGAGCAAGGATATCGAAAGCTTTCAAATGAAACTAAACGGTGCAACTGTCTGCTCTTTCAGATGGCGGTGTGGATTCAGGCCCAGCAGCTGCAGGGTGACGCCCTGCACCAGATGCAGTCTCTCTACGGACAGCATTTCCCCATAGAGGTGCGACACTACCTGTCCCAGTGGATAGAGGGCCAACTCTGGTACGTGCCTCTGTGTGATGACCAAATAAGTGTCTCTAACGCAGCACTGATGAATTCTTGAATCTGATTGGTCTGAAGGTGTCGAAAATAAAAGATACAGCAGCTCTGACAGTAGTGCCGGCTGTAATTCAAATCACAGGTTTATATTAATGCGCTTATTAATACTAATAGGTTATCGTTTCTATAGTAACGGCTCACACACATGGACCTGTATGGTGGACATTCTACATAGTCTAAGCCTAATAATTAGAGATGCACCGATGTGTCGGCCGATAAAGGCTATTTTCCCCGCCATCGGCCAATAGTTTAAGAACATCCGATGGTCAGGGCGGATTATATCCTGTCAATCAAAAGAGGGCGGGAATACACGCCGATATCACTCTGAATAATCGGTTATCAGTATCAGCTGAGAAACGAATCGGTGCGTCTCTACTAATAATACATGGATGATTACATGGAAACATGTTTCAATAAAAAAGAAGTGCATATGATCGTTGATATGGTGAAGTTTTCTGTACGGAGATGTTTATTTAACATCCGTGGAAAAAGACTCCAGTGTCAGTACGTTTTCCCAATACGGAGTAGTCTTTAGGACAGAGGACTTTGTGGTTTCTGGTTTCTTGGTAAAAAAAATTTTTGTCTTTGTGAGGCTGGTAATGGAAAGTCTGTTTATAGCTGCTGTAACATAAATGATAACAGGAACTAACTTGTCTCGCAGACGTTCCTGTAACACCACGCCCCGTGTATTTAAAAGGTTATAATCATGACACTTATATTTTTCTTGACGATCTCTCAGGGACTCTATCGACCTGGAGAACCCGCAGGAGGAGTTTAAAGCCAAGCGCTTGCTGGACAGTCTAATTCAAGAACTACAGAAAAAAGCAGAACATCAAATGGGAGAGGATGGCTTTCTGCTCAAGATCAAACTAGGCCACTACGCTTCACAGTTAAAGGTAAACACATATAAACACACACACACACACACACACACACCCACACACACTCCTTGCTTTATGCCTCAGAGCAACAGCACACAAAACATAAACACATACACGAGCAGTATGTAGGCAGGCCGTCTTCCTACTCATAAACTAGACAGAGGTGCAGCGTAAGAGTGGTGAGGACGATGATCATCTGTAACGGATACGTGAGAGGACATGCATAATGACGACAGTCAAGATGAAACGGAGAGAACGTGTTGTATTTCAGAGCACATACGACCGATGTCCGCTGGAGCTGGTGAGATGCATCAAACACATTCTCTACACAGAGCAGAGACTCGTCAGGGAAGCTACTAATGTAAGTAATAGTATCACACACACACACACATATTCTTTATGAAATTCTGATTATGAAAGCGGAAGCTTCTTGGTTTCACAGTTGTGTAACACTCTAGATTAGTGTATATTTGGGCAATATTTCTTAATTAGTTTCATTTTTATATTTAAAACGTATTTTTGTAAATATAGACTCTAAAATGTTAATCTTTTCTGTTTACGTTGTACGCTGACAAGAGTCAGCAAACACTTTAACACTGTAGTTAAAACAGACCTCTCTGTGTGTGTGTGTGTGTGTGTGTGTGTGTGTGTGTTTATAGTCAAGTTCTCCGTTGAGCGGGATGATGGACAGCATGTCTCAGAAGTACCAGCAGATAAACCAGGCTTTTGAGGAGCTGAGGATCCTGACTCAGGACACGGAGAACGACTTGCGCAAGCTTCAACACAACCAGGAGTACTTCATTATACAGTATCAGGAGAGTCTCCGAATACAGGGTACACACACACATGCGCACACAAACGCGCACACTTACACACACAAACATGTTTTGCATTACTTAGCCATGACTGTTTCATT
>NC_030417.2:33357146-33377146 GCF_001660625.3 Ictalurus punctatus
CATCCACATACACATAATTCCACTCTTTTCGGCAATTATCTCCAATGATCCTTGTGTAAAACAGCCAGTATTATAGCGTATAATGTAGCTGGATTTAAATGGGCTTCAAGCTTATTAGCATGAAATTACTGACACACTGCCTAGCCTTAAGGCAGGTCGTGCTCCATTCGATTCAAGAATGCGTGTTCTGGTTTGGGTGTGTGTCAGTGTTTTATCAGGTGTTTATCCTCTGTGTGTGTGTGTGTGTGTGTGTTTTCCCTCAGCACCTTCATCATAGAGAAGCAGCCACCTCAGGTGCTGAAGACTCAGACAAAGTTTGCGGCTACGGTGCGTTTGCTAGTGGGAGGAAAGCTCAACGTCCACATGAACCCTCCTCAGGTGAAAGCCACCATCATCAGCGAGCAACAGGCCAAGGCGCTGCTCAAAAACGAAAACACCCGGAAGTGAGTTCCGCATACACACAGTTCATGAGACGGACACTGTGCTAATTTATACACTCATAATGCACACACACACACACTTAAACACACAAACATGTTTTGCATTACTTAGCCATGGCTGTTTCGTTGACCAAGACACACAGTATATCTTAATATCAGTTATTAATGAAATTTCCACACCAAAGGTAATGCGAATTAGTAATATACAGTCAGGTCTATAAACTTGCGGACATTGACAACGTTACTGAACTGGCACTATCGTCAGAGCTGCTGTTTTAAAATGAATCAGGTTCAGTAGATAAGTTAAAAGGACAGGAAGACTTTTCAAGACTAAATGCAGGATCTCCCGAAAAAATGTGTCTGACGTCTCTCCAATACGCCGGATCTCATTTGTTTAGTTAGCACCGCTGAAATGTAGTTATGTGTCCCCTTTTTGGGCCAGACAACTCATCCTCTAGACTCTAATTTAGTTTAGTTAAAGAGCTTTCATGAAAGCCTGAAGGACACTTGATGAGAATGTCTTTGAGTTGCAAATAGCTGCAATTCATGATTAAGGACATCGACATCCTCGGTCTTTAAATGTTTGCTGAGGTTGCTGCCTCATTCTCTCAAACTCCGTCTTAATCACCTTTTTGTCTGTTATTACCTCAAAACATTTAGCTACCCGTTACGAAATTAATTATTAATCAGTTTCTCTGCATTGTGGGGTTTTTTGGCAGAGCCGATTCCACTTGGTTTCTGTGTGAAATCTATTTGGTCCATTTGAAAAAGTTTGTTTTAAGTGAACCCGAGTGTGGACCACGCCACGCAGGAATGTGAGCCATGTAGCCAGAAATGTGGTAGAATGGCGCCTACAGAGCCATGTTGAGCAACACGATCAGTTCAACTTCCTGTTTCAAGTTTAACAATGGCAGAGAAAGACATGTTGTGGTCCAAAGTGGAGACAGAGTGTCTTCTAGATATATGAAGCAATGGCTCGGCATGCAAACGTTGAATTACTTTTCTTTTACTGAAAGGCCTCATCTAAACCGTTGATCAGTATTTGAGCAGCAGTAAATAAGCAAGGGGCTCCCAAGTGGTGCAACAGGAAGCAAAATTGGCCGTGCTCTCTGAGTGGGAGGGGTGACATATTTCCTCTCCACTGTCAATCACAGTGGCACTAGTCAATCATGTGCATCTCTGAGCTCATGTATGTTGGAGAGAGCAGGTAGTGATTAGTTCAGAGTGTGATATGCTGCTCTGTGATTTGTGTTGGCTGTCGTATGAAAGAGGGGAGCAGGCTGGTGAAAAAACATATATATATATATACACACACACAGTGCCCTCCACTAAGACTAGGAACAGGAAATTGTTCAACCATTACTTCCTGTTTCACAGGGTTATAAATATGAAGTAACACATAGGCCAAATTCCTTTAGTCATTTATAACAATCAGTAAGACCAAGGGATATAGCTGTGATGTGCGGCAAATTGTTGTTGAGCTTCACAAAATGGGAAGTGGCTATAAGGAAATAGCACAAGCATTGAAAATGCCCATTTCCACCATCAGGGCAATAATTAAGAAGTTCCAGTCAGCTGGAGATGTTATGAATCAGCCTGGAATTGGACGTGTGTCTGTATTGTCTCAGCGCACTGTGAAGAGGATGGTTCGAGTGGCCAAAAAATCTCCCAGGATCACAGCTGGAGAATTTCAGAAGTTAGTTGTGTCTTGGGATCAGAAAGTCTCCAAAACTACAATCTGAAGTCACCTACATCACCACAAGCTGTTTGGAAGGGTTTCAAGAAAAAAGCCTCTACTCTCATCCAATAACAAACTCGAGCGTCTTCAGTTTGCGAGACACTACTGGAACTTCAAATGGGGTCGGGTTCTGTGGTCAGATGAAACCAAAATAGAGCTTTTTGGTAATAAACACCAGAGGTGGTTTTGGTGCACACAGAGAGGTAGCCATATGGACAAGTACCTCATGCCCACGGTTAAATATGGTGGTGGCTCTTTAATGTTTTGGGCTGTTTTTCTGCCAGAGGACCTGGACACTTTGTTAGGATACATGGCATCATGGACTCTATCAAATACCAAAAGATATTAAATGAAAACCTGACTGTCTCTGCCAGAAAGATTAGACAATGATCCAAAACATACATCAAAATCAACACAAAAATGATTTACTGACCACAAAATCAAGGTCCTGCCATGACCATCCCAGTCCCCTGACCTGAACCCCATAGAACACCTGTGGGGTGAACTGAAGAGGAGAGTCCACCAGCGTGATCCTCGACATTTGAAGGATCTGGAGAGATTCTGTATGGAGGAACGGTCTCAGATCCCTTGCCATGTATTCTCCAACCTCATCAGGCATTATAGGAGAAGACTCAGAGCTGTTATCTTGCCAAAGGGAGGTAGCACAGAGTACTGACTAAAGGGGTGCCAATAATTATTGCACGTGTATATTTAACAAAGGTGTTTTTATTTGATGAACCTGTGTTGTGTTTGCAGTTGTTTGATATCCATGAGAGCAGAGTATTTTTTGAGCAAAAGATCAAAAGTTTAAACAATAAAGACAACATTATCGGAGGGCAACTGTATGTAGGTCACAGCAGAAGTGACTCACAGCATGCATGATCAATCCATGGTTCAGAAGAAATTTGTGTGAAAATAGTGTCTGTGTGAAACCCTGTGGTGATGATTACCAAGACAAGTCCCAAATCTATTGTAGGTGCTGACGTGAGTCTTCAGACCAAGTGTAAAAATGTCCGTAAGTTGAACACTCTCTCCGTCTCTCTGCCCATTAGTGACAGCAGTGGAGAGATCCTGAATAATAACTGTGTGATGGAGTATCACCAGACCACAGGCACCCTGATTGCACACTTCAGGAACATGGTGAGTGAAGCAAACTGGGTTCACCTTCAATCCCAGTCTATTAACTGTCATTTCCAACAAGGACCCTGAGTGGAATTTGCCGTCTGTTCATCATGTTTTTGCATCTGTGTTTTATATACAAACATATATTTAAAAAGACTAGAAAATGTCTGATGTACTTCATTACTAAAACACTCAATCCTTCACTCTGCCTCTGTTTGCTCCTAAGTCTTTGAAGAGGATCAAGCGTTCAGACCGCCGTGGGGCAGAGTCCGTAACCGAGGAGAAGTTCACCATCTTGTTCGAGTCACAGTTTAGTGTCGGGGGCAACGAGCTGGTTTTTCAGGTCAAGGTGAGCTTAAACAGGCAAATGATGTGATTAATATAAACAGGATCCCCCATACACACACACACACACACACACACACACACACACACACACACACACACACACACATTCGATGTTCCCACAGATCTAAACTAGCCTTCCCTCTAGGCCAGTGCTCAGTGACGGTTAAGCAGGTTACCATGGTAACAGCCCTCAATAATGGTAAAAACTTTTTTACTGCTGTTAAAAAGAAAAAAATGTATCGTATGGATTTATTTCATGCAAATCATACCAAGACCCTAATAATTCCCACAAATGAACGTAATTGAATGTGAAATCCTACATTGATCGTACATGTACCGCACCTAATGTAGATGATTTGTTCTAGAAACATGGCTGTTCGGCTGCACCGGGCGAAGCGCGCGAGGCGGGCGGAACACCGTGTGCCGTTGTGCTTGGCGGATATCGTTACTAGTCTATAATAAAGCATCCTGCACTTTAAAAATGATAACCGGCTGTGCACACCTTTGTCGGTTTTCAAAGCTTTTAATACAGAGCAATGAGGGTGGCTGACCCGAGCGTGTAGACCAGTCTCAGTGAGAGTGATCATTAAAAATGAGCGTGGATTGCACGCAAATAGCATGAATCAGTCAAGCAAGAATAGAGAGAAGAAGTTAAGAGCACATAAGAGCAGGTGAATTTTGCGAGCACTGAGACATGTGCACTTCCTTTCCTTCCGGTTAATGTCGAAGAGCCATGGTGTAAAGTAATCTTTATTTTATTAGCATTCCAATTTATAAAGTACAACAAGGTGGGTTTTTTTTTTTTTTTTTTTTTTTTTTTTTTACTGTTTTTGATAGCAGTTTGTGAATCTTATTGTTATTCTTATTGTTATTATTATTGCTATATATGTCAAAAATAAATAAGTAAATAAATAAAGTACGCCAGGGGCAACCTGTGAAGCTCTGGTGAACTCCATGCCCAAGAGGGTTAAGGCAGTGCTGGAAAATAATGGTGGCCACACAAAATATTGACACTTTGGACCCAATTTGGACATTTAAAAAAAAAAAAAAGTGGTGTACTCACTTTTGTTGCCAGCGGTTTAGACATTAATGGCTGTGTGTTGAGTTATTTTGAGGGGACGGCAAATTTACACTGTTACACAAGCTGTACACTCACTACTTTACATTGTAGCAAAGTGTCATTTCTTCAGTGTTGTCACGTGAAAAGTTATAATCAAATATTTACAAAAATGTGAGGGGTGTACTCACTTTTATGAGATACTGTATATGTATGTATATATACTGTAAGTACTATAAGTATCTTTTATATATATATATATATATATATATATATATATATATATATATATATATATATATATATATATATATACACCCCTTCCATTCATCCAGTTACCCAAATAATATGATTGTGTTACCAGCACAGACCCACTTTGCCATTCTGGCCATTCACCTGAGCAGCTGATTACCCAGTATGAGGTGAGTAGTTGAGCTGCATTTAACGTTCCTTGTTCTGTCTGCACTCTCGTCCTCAGACCCTGTCTTTGCCCGTCGTGGTGATTGTCCACGGAAGTCAGGATAACAATGCCACAGCCACGGTTCTATGGGACAACGCTTTTGCTGAACCGGTAAGTTCTGAAGAACGTCAATACCTTCATGCTCAGTCACTCTCGAAATCATTACCTTTATGAGCACAAGAGCACTTAAGCCTTATTATGTTTGACTCAGAAAAATAGCCGAAATGTTCTGGGTCAAAATGACTGTACGTGGTGAGTCATCGTTAAGTGGTTACAAATAAACACAAACCCCCATACCAAGAATTAACAGGCGCTTAATTCATGGTTTTCGTAATAAGGATCGTCACGTTCATTTTCTTATGAACAATAGACAAAGTCGCACGGATAAATCTATCTGTTTGTCTAAACACTGCGGACGAGGAGATTGGAAGCGGCGCCACCTCCTTCTTGTCTTTCAAGAGATTTAGGTTTTTAGCATATCTTCAAGGACAATCAATTTACCACTTACTTAAGCACCTGTATTAGAACCTGATAATCTAATCCAGATTTTATTTATTTTTTTATGTACAGTACACGGTGTACATGGACCAGGCGTGTTTAGTTGATATGATTAAGCTAAACTCGTGTAGATTGATTTCGAAGAACAAAAAGCTGGATTAATTGACATTTACAACACATTTTGGTTAAAAAAAAACGTGTCTGACCTAAATATATCAAATAATCTTTCAGTTTAATGATCAGCTGGTTGAATCCACAGCGTTAAATTAGTTGTTTTTAATATTTGTGGTCTTTTGAATGTGACATTCAAGTCGTCGCTTAAATTGAGCTCATTGAATACTACTGCGTTCAAAAATGTTTATTTTCATTTTATTTCTGGACTTCTTCAAGCAGTTTTATTTCCTATAACTATAGCAGTTATTTATTATGTATTTTAATATACTACTATTACGAAGAATTATTATTTTTATTAGTAGTAGTAGTATTGATTATAATATTATTAGAGACTTTCAGTACATGCAGAAAGGCAGTGTCACGATTTGGAGGCGGAGACGGATGCAAGTGTAGATTTCAAGTTTTAATGACTACAGAAACTAAACACAAAACAAGAACTATGAACAGGAAGCGAAACGCTAAGGCAAGAATCAAACATTAACTAAGACCATGAACACAAAAACAGAACGGACAGCAACACAAGACCAGGAGTGCAGTGCAGTGCAAACTGTGGCTATAGACACACAGGTGCTCGTTAAGTGAATGAGAATCGGGTGCAGGTGCTCATGAATTAACGCTGATGTGTGGTGCAGTGGCTGCTGGGAACTGTAGTCTGGAGTCCCTTCCGGGATATCCGTGACAGGCAGCTTTTAAAGGGTATTAAAAAGCTTGTTTAAAGGAGCCTTTCTGCATTTTTGTGGATCAGGTAGATTAGTAAATGCATAGCAAATGAATAACTGATTAAATAAAAGATTAGCACGATTTTTTTTTTTTTTTTTTTTTTTTTTTGCATTTTGAATAATGTAAACTGAGCAAATCTACAATTTTGTGCAATCCCTTCCGACAACAGTTAAAAGTAATTCTGGCAAACTGAAAGTACAGGCAAAATATCGCTGATATGCCTCGGAACAGCATAACGTTCAATCTGGCCATCAAGGATCCAGCAGTGTTAAAGACCCAGCACTGCCACGCTGCCACTGTTGGGCCCGTGAGCAAGGCCCTTAACCCTCACTGCTCCAGGGGCTGTGTCATGGCCGACCCTGCGCTCTGACCCCAACTTCCTGACATGCTGGGGTATGCGAAGAAAAGAGTTTCACTGTGCTGTAATGTATATGTGATAAATAAACACTCATTATCATCATCACCATTATGTTTCAGCTTGCCATCCTCTTACACTATATGGCTAAAGGCATGTGGGCTCCTGACCATCACACCCATATGTTGGCTTTCTGAAAACTGTTGCCACAAAGCTGGAAGCACTAACTTGCCTAGAATGTCTCTGTATGCTGTAGCTTTAATATTTCCCGTCACTGGAACCGAGAGGCCCAAACTTGTTCCAGCACGACAATGCCCCTGTACACAAATTGAGCTCCATGAAGATTTGAGTGGAAGAACTCGAGTGTCCTGCCCAGAGTTCTGACCTCAACCTCACTGAACCCCTCTGAGATGAACTGGAATGCAGACTGCATGCCAGGTGTACTCGCTCAACATCAGTGCCTGACCTCACTAATGGCCGAATGAACGCAAATCCCCATAGTATGTTACAAAATCTAGTGGGAAGCCATCCCAGAAGAGTATAGGTTATTAAAGCTGCAAAGGGAAGTCTACATCTGGAGTGGGATATCCAACAAGAACATATTGGTGTTATGGTAGGGTGTGTACATACTTTTGAGTATATAGTGTAAGAACTAGATTGCTATGAAATACACTATATGGCCAAAAGTGTGTGGACACTTCACACCCATCACACCCATGTGTGCTTGTTGAACATCCCATTCCAGATTTAGATTTCGCGTTGCTGTTATTATAACCTCCAATCTTCTGGGAAAGCTTTTGGAGTGTGGCTGTGGGAATTTCTGCCCGATCAGCCACAAGAGCATTAGTGAGGTCAGGCACTGATGTCGGGTGAGGAGGCCTGGGGTGCGGTCAGTCTTCATCTCAAAGGTGTTCAGTGGGGTTGAGGTCAGGGCTCTGTGTAGGCTCTCATACTTTTGGCCATATTGTGTATCTTAGTAAGTGATTTAAAAGAAACCTCTCTTTGTTTTAGTAAAGCTCCTCGTTCTGATCGTTTGTTCCTTCATTTAGGGCCGAGTCCCTTTCCTCGTTCCTGATAAAGTGATGTGGCCACAGCTGTGTGAGGCTCTCAATATGAAGTACAAGGCAGAGGTCCAGTCGAACCGAGGCCTGTCTGAGGAGAACCTGGTCTTCCTCGCTCAGAAGGCCTTCAGCAGCTCCAGCTCCAGCCCTGAGGATTACCGGGGCATGACCATGACCTGGTCCCAGTTTAACAGAGTACGAGACTACCTCACTACACTGCATATAATTCAGCAAGCAAAATGAAACATGATCGAATTTAAGTCTCACTGCGCAACATAGTAATGACCTTAGTGGAATATTTGCATTCATTTAGTGTAACAGAAAGAATGACCTGTCTGGTTAATCAGGATCATTTAATGTAGTGATTCTCAGAGTGGGAACCGCGGACCCCCAAGGGTCCATGAAGCATAGCCAGGTTGTTTTATCATTATTATTATTATTTTGTTACAGCAATGGAAATTGAAACCCACTATTATTTTTGAATGATTATATTCATGGAGTTTTTATAGTTGTTATTCCATATAAGTGGTCACTTGAATTGAATGGCTTTAAGACAAGCCTCAAAAACAACTCCGTGACCTAATGTGTTCTGTGGGATGATAGTTCCGGAGGGGAAAAAAAATAAAAGCTCTATTGCTCTAATAAATAGGCAAAATAAAGAATCTAATATTTAGATGTGGGATTATGTTCATAAATATATCTGGACTGAGAGTCCATGGGGGTTCTTTTTACAGTTAGATGTGCCTTTAACCTGATTTACACGGTTAGTAATCGATAACACACTGACTTCGATTTAAGGTGATTATAATGATATCAGGCTCCTATTTTTAAGATTTGGACTTGTGATGCACACAATCACAGATGATGACAAATGACAGAAATATTCTCAGTATTTTTGGAGTAATTGTAATAGCACATTGGTTTTGATGCATTTATTTATATCAAAGCGATCAATGCTCATGGACCACATTAAAAGCAAAAGGTTAACACATTACGCTCTCGTGTAAAAACCTGCATCATCTCCAGTCAAAAAGGCAAGAGTGACCTGACCGTTCCATGCGTCGAACCCTGATTGTGATCCCAACGGCAATGCAATTTCTAAAAGGCCATTTCAGAAACGGTTTAATCCTAAACCACGCTCACCCATTTGAAACTTCCTGTATTAACAGTCGCTATTTTTCCCGCCTCAGTAAGCACGCGGAGCACGTTCCCCCGGGCCGAGGTGCGGTCTGCTTTCCATTAAAGCGGTTTATGATTACCAAGTGAGGGAGCCTTGATGCTACTGGTTTTTAGATATGCAGACCTTAGGCGGTGCTCGCCTTTGAAACGGCCTCACGCTGCTTCGGTACACCGAGCGTTCAGTGTTCATGACAGACTTTTATTTATTTATTTATTTATTTTTCCCGTCGACACGTTTGGAAGTCAAAGTCCAAAAAAAAAAAAAAAAAGAAAATGCTTGCCGGAAGAACTGCTTTATGTGTTTAATATCGCACTTTTCACCGTGTTATCACATGGTTCATGATGAAATATTTCCAACCTATTGTGTCACTTATCCTTTATACAAAAACACCTGACATGCACTTCACAGTTTTATATATAACTCAGGGGAGGGGATGTTTTGATCTTTGGCTGGTCCCTATGAGGAAATCTGCTGCTGCTGCTTCTTCTTCTTCACCCCCCACCCCCCACCCCACCCCACCCCACCCCACAAGGTTTGATTTAAGTGTAGGTGCATTAATTAGCTGCATTATTAATTATATTAGTACAACGTCCTCAAGGATACAAGGATGGTGAGACAAACGTGTGCGTGTGTGTGTGTGTGTGTGTGTGTGTGTCTGCAGGAGTCTTGATTTGCACACTGTCTTCTCAGAAATGCAAGATAGAAAACGTAATGTCCTTCCTCATGCTCCATGACTTTTCACATAGATTACTGATTATAAGCAAGTGAACATCAGTAGGATGAACATGTCCTCGTTTAGCTGGTAATCATGCTCGTATTTCATAAGCTTCAAACTTCACTTTCTTTTCCAAATACACACACGCACACACACACACACACAGCTGTGACACATGCAAACTACATTTAAGTTCATGCTAACCGTGTATTGCAAGGTTTTCAACATTAATAAACATTTTTCTTATATGTTTCTATTTTATTTCCTATATGTGCATCCAGGAAAGCCTTCCAGGTAGAAACTTCACATTCTGGCAGTGGTTTGACGGTGTCATGGAGCTCACGAAAAAACACTTGAAGCCTCACTGGAATGATGGGTAAGACCCGACATGTGCGCTTTGTAAGACGTGGAAGATCTGGGTTATATAATCCGACGGGGTAACGTCCACCTGCAGCAGCGTTACCCCTTCCAAATCAATCCTGTATGTGGCTGGGAAGGTTTCCGTGAGGTAGTGAACTAGGGTTAATGCAGATTTCTTAACAGTTAGTAGATAAACAAATGATGTCCTATGAAGTATAAAGATTTATTATAATATAAAACTGCAACCGAATCTGTTTGTGCTTTTCCCCGTTTACCTCAGTTTCGGACTAGTGAGAATCCGAGTTACCGAGAATTCTGTTTATCCAACAAAAATGATTGGCTTGGGACTTACACAAGAGATGGCACACAGTCAGTGTACATTAACAGCTCATTGAGCAACTTGCTCTCTAACCTAGCCTTCATGGACTGCACTGGTGTTCTGGCCAGGCTGGGCTCCACGTGGAATCAGTTTGCACTGCCAATAACACACAATTACTGGCTGATGAAGTCAAGATGAACTGCATTTACGCCAGGGCTTCTCAAACCTTTTGCAGCCAGGGACACCTTCCAAAATAAAAGAATCTCCAAGGACCACAGCACCACATTTCATTTTAGGAACAATAGGGCATCCTTATTCTAGTCCAGACTGTCCGGTTATACGAAAATAATCCGCGCTTCTTGTCAGGTTATATCACAGCACCGCAACGTGGATTATTTTTTGCATAAATGCGCAGTCTGGACATGTCACACATTTGACTGGTTTTAACGGTTAGATGGATTTAATGTCATGGAACATCCACGAGACAAGTTGGTTCCTGTTATCACTTGTTATATCGACGATAAACAGTTGTTTTTTTTTCTCTCTTTCTCTCAAAACACCCAGCTTGTCGTTTTACTGCGAAACCAAAAAAACTTCACCGCATCATTTTATTCAACAAGATGTTTTGGCTTTTTTGTTTGTTTTTTTTTTTTTTTAAAATCCATTACTTGTTAGATTAATTGGAGCGTCCGTCGAACTAGTCACTGTATATGAGCCGTTACTAGAGAAACAAGAACATATTAGAACGAGTGCATTCATTTAAACCAGCCAAACCTTCTGACCAATCAGATTCGAGAATTAAACCGCACCCGGTTAGAGCCATTAGAGTTTTCACTCTTGCACTTTCCTCCCATCCGGATGTACAGTACTTAACAGCACTTACTGATTTGATTCAGACTGCAGTTAGGTCAGAGTTGACATTATTCGTGTCGGTTTTTGTGCTGAGTTTTAGATTAAAGGCTTTCATTTCAAGTGACCAGTCGACCATGACATCCATCATACTAGTTTATATTAATCTTCACCCAAAAAAAAAAAAAAAAAAAAAAAAGCAATACAGACAGGGACTTCTTGAACATACACCCCCCCCCCCCCCCCCCCCTACTTTAAGAACCGTGGATTTAAGCAAGCAGGTTATGGGTTACGTCCTCGCTCCGGCGTTCCACACTCGCCTCATTAGTTCCAAAAAATCGTGGGAAAAATACTTTCTACATGGATTCTCCTGCCATCTTCGAGAACCCCCAGTATATCAGCTGTCTTCCTGTAGTGTCCATTAAGTGATGAGATCTGGACAGGGATTTTTGCCTATTTGGAAAATGTCAAGGTTTAGGCTATACTTTCTTAAAATCGCATAGAACGGAAAAGTAATGTTAATGATCAGTTTCACTCGTTCACTCGGGACCAGTTTAGAGTCATTGTCATTATGTTCACTGAGAGAGCCGGTTTCTAATCCCTGTAAGCAACTACTATAGTGAGATCCTCTTTTTTTGAACCATTTACAAAGTTTGTTGCCTGATATAATAATCTTTTTAAGGCACAGAATGACTAGAAGCTTATTTACATTGAAGGGTGTAGCATATTAATGATGCATGTCAATGAAACACATTTACATCTGTGGAAAATACCGTTATTGGACCAAAACGGGTTTGAAAATCCCCCTGTCCCAGCAGGTTTCGACTGTTACGCTCAACGTTAAACATTCCACTCACACAAGTTCAGGCACATTCATCTATACCTACAGAAAATAGTAACTCAAAGATAATTTGCTCACACACCAAACCAAATTAGCAATATGTTGGTGTAATATCACTAAATACCACTTTTGTGTGCGTGCCCGAAAATCAATTTTATTACCTTTGTTACCCATTGGAAATATCTGCACTTCTTTATTAATAAAGTGCTGTTTTCATGTGTGTGTGTCTCAGGGCGATCTTGGGCTTCGTGAATAAGCAGCAGGCTCAGGACATGCTGATGTCCAAACCTAATGGAACGTTCCTGTTGCGCTTCAGTGACTCTGAGATAGGAGGAATCACCATCGCATGGGTGGCAGAGAATCCCAACAAAGCAGGTCCTGCTTGTTTCACCGTGTAACGTGTACTTACCTGAGCCGAACCTGAGCGGTTGAAGGTTTAAGGTCACTAGCAGTGCAGATGATTTGATCTCTTAACGTTACCCAAGCAGAACCTTGAACCACGTGTCAGCTTTACATATGAAGACTGTTGAATATCACGTCACCAATCAGCAGCTATCAGAAATCTTTCCTTCATAGCCTTAGTAAGCTGATAAACTTGCTGTTATTATTGAAGACTAGAACTATACAGACGGGTGATAACGGTGGCTTTTATGCTGTCGAGAGCATTTATTTATTTTGCCGACACGTCCGCGTCCTTAGATGAGCGCGTACAAATCAATACAAACGTCAACTGAAGTTCACCACCTTTATCCTATGATGAAACACTTCTATCCTGATGAGCGTAGTCGCTTCTAATGATGTGGATGACTCCGCCCCCA
The DNA here is from genome assembly GCF_001660625.3 of Ictalurus punctatus. NCBI lineage: Eukaryota > Metazoa > Chordata > Actinopteri > Siluriformes > Ictaluridae > Ictalurus > Ictalurus punctatus. The sequence goes on from NC_030417.2 coordinate 33,370,202, forward strand.
TCCGCAGGGCACGAGAAAATCACCTTGCTATGCTATGGCTTTCAAAGTCACCAGATCTCATACCATGGGAGATTTTAGAGTGCCGCGTTGGACACCAACATCTCCACCACCACCATAAAAACGACAACCCGAGGACTGTCTAGTGGAAGATTATTGGCGTTCATTCCTCCAGTAGACAAAGATTCCTGAATGTGAAACAGGAACCAAATGAAAGCCAAACATATCTCTTAGTTAACATGTCTCTTAAGTTCTCTGACTGTGTTTAATTAGAATCCTCGGTATTATTCAGACATGATTAAATTCCCATTGTGGAATCTGTGCCGTTTCCGTCTGCTTTATCCTTTCATTTGAATTCACTAAAAACATGGACATAGTTTTGTCTTTTAGTAGACACGGTTACAAAAAGACGACGTTGTTATGCAATCGAAAAACTCTCGGCGATTGCGAAACTGGTTCACGAAAAAACGACTAGTAGCCTAAGTGAGCAGGTCAAGCCGCTGTAACTCTAACATGTACTGCGGTAATTCTCTGGCGGATCACCGGTACACTCGATATGTTTTTAAGTCACCAGCTCGACACCACTTAATACCAGCTGAACGCGTGAGCACCCGAAAAGGTTCAGGCTTAGCCAGTAATAATAATTCATATTCATTAAGACCTTTTAGTCATGTCAGCTGTATTATTTAAACAGTGACACACTGTGTGCATAATTGCATAAACCTTAATAAGTCATTGTGCCACAGAACCGTTTTCTCGCTACGAGAAATTAGCTGCGTTTCAAAGGTTTTGTATTCTTTCTTTCTCTTTTTTTTTTTTTTTTAAAGCACACAAAAGCTTCCACTGTGTGTGCTGATAAGTGTGTGTGTGTTTTGGCAGGCGAGAGAATGGTGTGGAACCTCATGCCCTACACGACCAAAGACTTCTCGATTCGCTCTCTGGCTGATCGCATCAGTGACCTGAACCACCTGCTGTTCCTGTACCCCGACCGACCCAAAGACGAGGTCTTCTCCAAGTACTACACCCCTCCGCTGTGTACGCCATTCTATTCTTATCTAACTGTCTGTGTGTGTGTGAGAGAGAGAGAGAGATACAAAGAGAGAGTGTGTGTGTTTGAGAGACACTGACATAAAGAGAAATGTAGTCCACCCTGCGTGCGCGGAGTTTGCACGTTCTCCCCGTGCTTCGGGGGTTTCCTCCAGGTACTCCAGTTTCCTCCTCGAGTCTAAAGACACACATTGTATTCTGATTGGCATTTCCAAATTGTCCGTAGTGTGTGATTGTGCCCTGAGATGGGTTGGCACACCGTCCAGGGTGTTCCTGGAATAGGCTCCAGACTCTCCCGTGATCGCGTGGAGGATACGCGGTATGGAAAATGGATGGACGTACTATACTTTTATTTCTGTCATACAGGTTTGTAAGATTAAGTCCATGCTTTTGTAATTAACCAAAGACTGAAGCGCTGGGTTCTCAAAACAGTGTTCAAGGACCCTCGGCGCTCCGTGAAGCATGGTCATGGGGTTGCTGGTGCAAATCACAACTGCATGTTTTGTCTTATCACTTGAGTTGAAGGGGTTTAATGTAAACTTCGGAAACTCAAAAAAGAAAGGCCTGTAGATGTAAATATAAAGATGTTGGACTAGTGATCGGAAGGTCGTGAGTTGAAATCCCAGGACCCAGGACTGCCGAGCGGTCACTGCTGGGCCCTTGAGCCAGGCCCTTAACCCTCAGTTGCTCAGTTGTATAAATGAGATAAATGTAAGTCTGTCTGGATAAGAGCGTCTGCCGAATGCCGGAAATGTAATCGATGTCAACTTGGACCTAATGTGTTCAGTAGGGCTGTAGTCAAGACCTCTACTGGTCTTGACTACCATGACTACGAATACCACTTGAATACCACTACATGACTACGAGTATTCTTAGGGGAGTCGCGGCCAAGTTTAGATCGAGTCTGAATGTAAGAGAGATCGAGTCAAGATCAATTCCTTTCAAGGCCAAGGAGTACTTCGGCTAGTCCGCTTGGTTTGTGAGTCGTACAGGAGACGGAATGACTTCTTGTCAGAATTTGCGAATGCGAAAAATTTGATCAATTTTAACAAACCCTCGGTCAACACCGAGACCATATTCAATGAGAGCAGTGCTGAAGGCAGTTCAGAGGGCTTCCTGTTTCCAGAGTTTTCACTTACAGTGCTTTCTAAATGTTGCACTTGTATATAGCTGTAAAAGGGGAAACGAGTGCTCAGACTGTTCCAACTGTCTCGGAGTGGTTTTAATGGTCTTGAAAAGCGTTAAAATCATTTCCCTGCTGAGAGAATTATTGACGTTATTATAGACGAAGGCCATGTAAAGTTTGCGGGTGAATTGTTCCTTTGTGCTGGGTGTGTGTGTGTGTGTGTGAAGTGCGTGCTTTTCCATTATTGTTCTCCGAGTTCAAAGTGAACTCAATGACAAATGACTCAAAGACTCAACTCAAAGACTCCCTAATAAGCTGCTTTCTTCTTCTTTTTCTCTTCTTCTTTATCTTCAACCTGTACAGCGAAAGCAGTGGACGGCTACGTCAAACCGCAGATCAAACAAGTGGTACCAGAGTGAGTATCCGCGACTTTTTTTCTTTTCTTTTTTTTTCTTTCCTTCCCTTCTTATTTTTTTTGGCCTTTCTTATGAACGCAACTTGTGAATGCTGATTGTTCAGTAAAAGTCACCGTGCCTTTATTAATGTCCTGAGTACTAATCCATCAGATAGGCTGATTGCACAAAGATAGGCGCTGGTTCTCAACTCCGACTGAGAGGGAAGTTAGCGGTTACCGTGGAGACCTCATACTCCATAATCATATCGTTACCATCGGAATACACTAAGCCACGTTAGCGGCATTAGTCCGTTTAGCAATCTAGTGCTTCAGCCGGGTGTTAGCATGTTAAAAACACATCCAGTGGTGTTGAATCTCAGCAGGAGATGGACATTCTGAGCAGCATACATGAAAGCAGTTAGCAGGGTTAGCTTTATTAGCTGATGGAGGAAGGACAGTGCCAGCGTGCTAGGGTGAATGTTAAGCACAGAGGAGAGTTGATGGATGTTGCTATTGATATGTGTGTGTGTGTGTGTGTTTTCAGGTTTACGACACCTAATCCAGACCCAGCAGCAAATCCAACCTACATGGATCACGCAGCATCACCAGCTGTCAGTCACCCGCAAAACTATGCCATCTACCAACCAATGTGAGCCACGACATGAACCACGCTAGCGCCGTTGTGTGTATGAGAATGTTCAGGAGTCACATTTGTACCATTTGACACATCACATGAAAACACATGAAACATTACGAAAAGAATTCATGCTTCACATAACGACACTCTTAAATATGAACCATATTACAGGGTGTCCCCAAAAGTCTCCATGCATAGGGGGATGATTAACCCTTTTTTTTTTTTTTTTTTTTTTTTTTTTTTTTTTTTTTTTTTTTTAGCAAAATGTCTTCCAAAATTTTTCATACTTAGTTTATATTATTTTTTTTTTTCAGATAGCCTTTAGGAATGCCTTTGACAAAAGAAGAACGTATTGAAATCATTCTCACGGCTGGATCGGGAAGCTGTGGCAAGGTTGCGATGGACATGCAGTTACATGCATAACACCAGACGTATTAGCACGAGTTCATCATGAGTAGGAGAGACGACTCCGTGTGTGTTTACAAAGAAATGGCAATCATGTAGAGGATGTTTTGTAAATAAAGTTACATTTTGTTAAAATAGTGTTAATTTCCCCTGTGTGTGGAGACTTTTGAGACACCCTGTAGATAACTTTAACGAACCATGAACGCCGACATTCAGCATGAATAATGTTAACTGAAAAAAGGGTACTGAACTGTACTTTTCTTTGGGATGGTAGACTAAAGAGGATGGTGACCCTGTAGCTTAGGACGTATAGTGGACATAAAAAGTCTACGTACACAACCTTGTTAAAATGGTAGCTTTTTGTGATGTTAAATAAAAAAAAAGAAAAGAATCCAAGGTAAATCCTGTCAGAACTTTTCCCAATCTCAAAGACGACATATATAAAATAAAAAAGCAAAAATAAAAAACTTAGAGTAACCTGGTAGTATAAGTGTGCACAGCCTTTTGTAATTGGGGGCGTGGCTGTGTTCAGAATGAACCAATCACTTTCGATCTCGAGTTCAAAAGTAATTACCATACAGCTCTCATCGATGAAATTATTCTGATTAACCCGAGATAAAGAGCAGCTGATTCTGTAGGAGTTTCTTGACATCATCTTGGTTTCATCCGACTGCTGAAGCCATGGTACGTATAAGCCATGTACGGTATCTCGGATATTGAAGGATATCGATCAGGAGACGGCTAAAAAATCATTTCCGGAAAATCAGACGTACTGTGGAGCATCGTAAAGGTCATCATCAACAAACAGAGAAGATGGAGCAGCACAGTGACTTTGCCAAGAACAGGACAAGACAAAAACTTACCAGGGAGGCTGCCAAGAGACCTGCTGCAACATTACAGGAGCTGCAGGAATACCTGACAAGTACTGACATACCTCTCATGTTCTTTACATGTCTGGGCTATGGGGTAGGGTGGCTAGACGAAATCCCGTTCTCACAAAAACATCCAAGCTCAACTTAATCACCCCAAACCGTCCATCCATCCTTCCATTTTCTTTACCGTTTATCTTACAGAGAGTCGTGGGGAGCCTGAAACCTATCCCATGGAACTCCGGGCACCTTAGCAGGGGATACCCTGGATGGGGTGCCGACCCATGGCAGGGCACAATCGCACACACACTCACACTCCCATTCACACACTACAGAAAATTTAGAGATGCCAGTCAGCCTACAACGCATGTCTTTGTACTGGAGGAGTGAATCGAAGTACCGGGAAGAAAAGCCCCGAAGCACAGGGAGGACAGTGAACAACTGCCTGCACACAGGGTGGAGGTGGGATCACCCTAAACCATGTAGGAAAAGGCATTATGGGCTGATGAGACCAATTCCAAAAGGTATGTTTGGTGCAAAAAAAGTACATCACCAAAAGAAGCATGGTGGTGGCAGCATCATGCTTTAGGGCTGCTATACCCACGGTGACACATGGTGGTGGTGGGATCGTGCTTTAGGGCTGCTATACCCACGGTGGAGCATGGTGGTGGTGGCGGCATCATGGTTTAGGACGGCTATACCCACGGTGACGCATGGTGGTGGTGGTGGGATCGTACTTTAGGGCTGCTATACTCACGGTGACGCATGGTGGTGGTGGGATCGTGCTTTAGGGCTGCTATACCCACGGTGGAGCATGGTGGTGGTGGCGGCATCATGGTTTAGGACGGCTATACCCACGGTGACGCATGGTGGTGGTGGTGGGATCGTACTTTAGGGCTGCTATACCCACGGTGACGCATGGTGGTGGTGGGATCGTGCTTTAGGACGGCTATACCCACGGTGACGCATGGTGGTGGCGGCATCGTGCTTTAGGGCTGCTATACCCACGGTGACGCATGGTGGTGGCGGCATCATGGTTTAGGGCTGCTATACCCACGGTGAAGCATGGTGGTGGTGGTGGCATCATGGTTTAGTACGGCTATACCCACGGTGAAGCATGGTGGTGGCGGCATCGTGCTTTAGGGCTGCTATACCCACGGTGACGCATGGTGGTGGCGGCATCATGGTTTAGGACGGCTATACCCACGGTGACGCATGGTGGTGGCGGCATCGTGCTTTAGGGCTGCTATACCCACGGTGACGCATGGTGGTGGCGGCATCATGGTTTAGGGCTTCTTTTTTTCAGCCAGAACTGTGGCATTTATCAAGGTGGAGGGAATCATATGTAGCTACAAATACCAGTCAGTTTTACTGTTTAAATCTTCAGGTGTCTGCTAGTAAGCTGAAGATGAAAAAGCTTTCAGCACAACTATGACCAAAAACATTCACCCAAATCAACAAAGGAATGGCTTAACCAAAAGAAGATCGATGTTTTTGAATGACCTTGCCCGAGCCCAGACCTGAATCCCCCTAAAAATCTGTAGGGTGACCTGAAGCTCTACACAGGAGATGCCCTCACAATCTAGAATGTTTTTGCAAGAAAACTGCCATGTCAAGATACGCCACGCCGATACGCCGATAGACTCTTACCCAAAAAGACTGAGTGGCGTAATACAATCGAAACCTGCTTCAACAAAGTATTAGTTTAGGGGTGTGCACACTTGCGCAGTAAACGAGGTTACTCTGGTTTTAAAAATTTTTTTATTTCTCCTTAAGTTGCTGATTGTTTTTCACTTTATTTGTATACTTTGTTGGGAAAGGTTCTGACATGAAAAAACAAAAACCTGCCATTCTAACAGGGGTGTGTAGACTTTTTATATCCACTGTATTAGCTTTTAAAATGCATACTCTCTCGCTCTCTCTCTCTCTCTCTCTCTCTCGCTCTCTCGCTCAGGACCGACAGCATGCTGGACGGCGACGGCGACTTTGATCTAGACGACACCATGGATGTAGCAAGGCACGTAGAGGAGCTGCTCCGCCGACCAATGGAGGGCCAGTGGAGCGGCCAACAGTCGTGACCTCGCACCCTCTGACCTCTCTCCCTTATTTCATTACTCATCTCTCCTTCCCTTCATTTCCCGTCCCTTCATTTCATCCCTAATGTGAAAAGCTCAGTGATGGATGTGGTTGCTTCTAATTTTTTTTTTTTTCGGTCACTTAATATTATTTCTCCTCTTTCCTCTCTTTCACTGTTGTTGTTTTTTTTTTTTTCCTCCGCACGTGAGCAGAACGCACACGTGTGAAAGAGAAATGGATGAAAAATACTACTAGCTTTCTCTTCAGCTCAATACTACCAAACAGTATTGTGAAAAAAAAAGTTACACACGTGTTCCTTTGTTTATTTTCTTCTTCTTCTTCTTTTTTTTTTTTTTTTTTTTTAGTTTTATTGTTTTATTCGAAGTGAAATGAT
>NC_030417.2:33382146-33414646 GCF_001660625.3 Ictalurus punctatus
GGCTTGGTGGCACAGTGGCATGTTCGCCTCACACCTCCAGGGTCCAGGGTTCAAGTCCCGCCGGGGCCATGTGTGTCCTCCCCGAGTCCAAAGACATGCATGGTAGGCTGATTGGTGTGTCTAAAGTGTCTGTAGTGTATGAATGTGTATATGAGTGGCACCCTGTCCAGGGTGTACCCCGCCTTGTGCGATGCTCCCTGGGATAGGCTCCAGGTTTCCCCGTGACCCTGAAAAGGATTAAGTGGTAGAAGATGGATGGATAGATGGTCCTTCGGTAGTCTTGTTTATGAACGAGCTACATGCTTTAATAACAGCACACCACCAAGTAACCAACATTAAACAGCCTTATTTGTTAACCTGCAAAACTATACACAATCGTGAGATAGGGGGAAAAAAGGTTTCATCTAGTACTTCAAACTGTTCTTTGATTTGTCCCTCTGAAGAAACCCTTAAAGGCTTTAAAAAGCTAGAACCATTAACCGTATGAGTTGATTATTTGCCAGCACATCCCAAAGTGTTTATTCCTCTTATACTACAGCAGTCTGCCTGCTTTTCACTTATTAATGTATTACAATGTCGTATGGTTTTCACCGTTTGTAGTGAAAAGTTGTGGAACATCCACAAAGCGAGTCGGTTTCTGTTTTTATCTCTAACAGCTATAAACAGTCATTTATTCACCGGTATTTTGAAATGAATAAAACATACAAAAAAACAAAAAAACAAAAAAAAAAGCAGCTTGTCATGTGAACAAGAAAGCAGGACGTCCTCTGTCCTGAACACTTACTGACTGTTACAAGGCATTAACACTGGAGACTCCTTCCTTAAATACTACATCAACGATTCTTTACAGAAAACTTCATATCAGTGAATGAATCAGTTATATTATTCTCTTTGTTAATTAACAACATGGTGGGTTTTTTTTTTTTTTTAAAAAGAAAGGATTTTGTCGATCGTCTGCCATGCAAGCCCCTGTGTAAGTCGTTACCAAAGAAACGCTATCGTATTAGAGCAAGTGAGTTCATATAAATTTGTGGTTTTAATTACAGCCGGGACTATTGTCAGATCTGCTGTTACAGTAAATGAATCAACACTTTCTGACCAGACAGAATCGAGAATTCATCGGTACTGTGAGGTAGTAGATTATTATAACTTAGCTCTTAGAGAAAGAAGTTGTCTTTGGTCATGGCACCACAAAATATTTGCATATTTATGAATTACTATCATTTCTATCAAGAACACAGACAAAATGAAGCAGCGGTAGAGAGTGGACTATGAAGGAGACAGTATAGTTAGAATAACTCACTTTTATTATTATTAAACAATACAATAATAGCAATGAAGTGATTGGTCATTGGGAACAATGATGAACAGTGATTGGCCATTTGGAAAAATGGTAATCAGTGATTGGCTGTTGGGAATAATGGCGATTGGTCTTTAGGAACAATGGTGATCAGTGATTGGTCTTTAGGAACAATGGTGACCAGTGATTGGTCTTTAGGAACAATGGTGATCAGTGATTGGTCTTTAGGAACAATGGTGATCAGTGATTGGTCTTTAGGAACAATGGTGACCAGTGATTGGTCTTTAGGAACAATGGTGACCAGTGATTGGTCTTTAGGAACAATGGTGACCAGTGATTGGTCTTTAGGAACAATGGTGACCAGTGATTGGTCTTTAGGAACAATGGTGATCAGTGATTGGTCTTTAGGAACAATATTGATCAGTGATTGGTCTTTAGGAACAATGGTGATTAGTGATTGGTCTTTAGGAACAATATTGATCAGTGATTGGTCTTTAGGAACAATGGTGATCAGTGATTGGTCTTTAGGAACAATGGTGATCAGTGATTGGTCTTTAGGAACAATAGTGATCAGTGATTGGTCTTTAGGAACAATACACAGAAAAATCCATAGTGTTGAATTAACACCCAGAGTGTTTATATGAGTCCAATAGACTCATATAAACACTGTAGGGTGTGAATTCAACACTATGGGTGTTAAATCAACACTGGTGATTTTGCTGTGTCGTGATCAATGATTGGTCTTTAGGAACAATGGTGATCAGTGATTGGTCTTTAGGAAAAATGATGATCAGTGATTGGTCTTTAGGAACAATGATGATCAGTGATTGGTCTTTAGGAACAATAGTGATCAGTGATTGGTCTTTAGGAACAATAGTGATCAGTGATTGGTCTTTAGGAACAATAGTGATCAGTGATTGGTCTTTAGGAACAATGATGATCAGTGATTGGTCTTTAGGAACAATGATGATCAGTGATTGGTCTTTAGGAACAATAGTGATCAGTGATTGGTCTTTAGGAACAATAGTGATCAGTGATTGGTCTTTAGGAACAATAGTGATCAGTGATTGGTCTTTAGGAACAATAGTGATCAATTTTGTGTGACGTTATGTATTTTTCTTATTGTAAAAATGTGTTGGACAGCTGACATCAACCATACAGGGTACTTTACCTGAGAACTTTCCGGTATATTTCCTAAATCAACCACTGACCCATTGTCCTCCTTCCATGTCCAGGTCACTTTAAGGATTATCCACAGCTACATCAAATGTTCACTTGTGTAAGTCAGTAGACCAAATCTATTCATACATAATTCATTACGTGATCTCACGCGAGCTGAAATTAGAGCTCGATCACTGGGCGTGTTCTCTGACCACTGTATCATTGCTGAATGGCTTTAATGACTGGATGAAAAGCCTAAACTCATCCCATAAGATAAATGAGATCATTTAATAGAGAGCTGTCTTACAGATGTCAGTAAACGGAAGGAAAGAATCCGTACAAAATACTACTGCACTAGAATAATAACATGGACGCCTCAGACCGTAACAAAAGTTAAAGGAGCGGTCTCTCTTTTTTTTTTTTCACTGACTCAGTGAATTAAGTTGCAGCTGCAATGAGAGCAATGATAATCTATTTCCAAATCCATTTCCTGAACCTGAAACAAACCCCACAACTGCTGTTACTCCTTCTGTTGTGTGACTTTTACGGGATGAAATATGTATAAACAACCGGAAACAAAGACAAATGATAATATTTCACTAAATATGATTTTGTTTGTTTGTTTGTTTTTTATTTTTTGATCGGTCAAAATCTACGTTTGTACTAATCTCAAATGGACAATTGTATAGAATATACAGTGTAGGGACACTTACACACAAAAATGTGTGCAATCAACTAGTATTAGTAGCAACATAAAAACAAAAAATACTCAAGTAGCATTAAAAAGAACTACATACCCCTGTGTGCTTTTCCCCAGTAGAGGTCACTGAAACACTGATACACACTAACGTGCACTCGCTAATATAACAGCTTGGCTCTAATATATCTACTGGTATAATCAACCTCACACAGGCTATTTAAAAGTCTTTCTAAGGACCTTCCACGGACATAATGATAACTGCAGCTAATTCATTCAATGACTTCTTTTTGTCACTTGAAGTTTTTTTTAAATAAAGGCTGTAAAGCATTTATGTGTTTTATGAGGACCAGGTGATTTTAAGGACATTTGGTCCTTTTTGGTCCTCACAAAGGGATAAATATATGCACACACACACATCCTTGTGAGGACCTTCTATTGACAACATTACTAATACAGCTAAATGATGCAATGACACTAAAATGACACCTTTTGGGGGTTTTTTTTAGTTTGTTCAAAATAGATCAAATAGATTAAAGCTCATGGGGACCTGACAAATGCACCATAACACACACACCCCTCCCCCCATCACTCAAATGACTGTTTCAGCAGTTAAATTGCTTTGATCTTGCTTTGCTTTCGATTCCTCATTTCATTCTAATCATATGACAGTTACAGGAAATCACACCCTTTCCCACTAATGCACACTAAAATGTTTTGTTTTTTTCCTTTGGTACTATGATTTTTGCATGCTGTTAGTATTTAAAAACTGAATAATTAAAGGGATAATAATAAAATCGTTTAGACGTTGAATAATCATGAAGCTTCAGTGTTAGATTAGGATCACAGTCATTACCAAATCAAATCCACACGATTGCTTTTTGAGCTCACGTCTTGACAACTCTCTCACGCAGTCGGCACGACAGTCAGCACATTTATCAATACTTTTCCACTGAAACTGATTTCTATACTCTCACACCGATTTCACAAAGAGTGACATGATCATTTTCAAAACATTTTACACTTCCAGTGGACAGCAATTGGCTTAGTTACGAATGCTATGACTACAGACAAGCCCCTGACAATGATCCTGCTCAGAGAGAGGATGAGAAGTGAAGAAGAGTGAGGTGCATGCTGCAAATAATGCTTGTTTGCGATGGTTAAAAAACTATGATACTGTGCATGTTACAGTGAAGGTGTACACAGGATATCAACTGACATGTGAACATGTGACTTGCAGTAAGAGAATAAACACCCAGGACTGTTCAAACTCTCTCTCTCTCTCTCTCTCTCTCTCTCTCTCTCTCTCTCATTCTCTCTCTCTCATTCTCGCTCTCTTTCTCTCTCTCTCTCTCTCTCTCATTCTCTCTCTCTCATTCTCGCTCTCTTTCTCTCTCTCTCTCTCTCTCTCTATCTCTCTCTCTCTCTCTCTCTCTCTCATTCTCTCTCTCTCATTCTCGCTCTCTTTCTCTCTCTCTCTCTCTCTCTCTATCTCTCTCTCTCTCTCTCTCTCTCTCATTCTCTCTCTCTCATTCTCGCTCTCTTTCTCTCTCTCTCTCTCTCTCTCTCTCTCTCTCTCTCTCTCTCTCTCATTCTCTCTCTCTCATTCTCGCTCTCTTTCTCTCTCTCTCTCTCTCTCTCTATCTCTCTCTCTCTCTATCTCTCTCATTCTCTCTCTCTCATTCTCTGTCATCCTCTCTCTCATTCTCTCTTTCTCTCTCTCTCTCATTCTCTCTCTTTCTCTCTCTCGATCTTTCTCTCTCTCAATCTCTCTCATTCTCTCTCTGTCATTCTCTCTCTCAACCTCTCTCATTCTCTCTCTCTCATTCTCTCTCTCAACCTCTCTCATTCTCTCTCTCTCATTCTCTCTCTCAATCTCTCTCATTCTCTCTCTCTCATTCTCTCTCTCTCATTCTCTCTCTTTCTCTCTCTCTATCTTTCTCTCTCTCAATCTCTCTCATTCTCTCTCTCTCATTCTCTCTCTCAATCTCTCTCATTCTCTCTCTCATTCTCTGTCATCCTCTCTCTCATTCTCTCTCTCTCATTCTCTCTTTCTCTCTCTGTCATTCTCTCTCTCTATCTTTCTCTCTCTCAATCTCTCTCATTCTCTCTCTCTCATTCTCTCTGTCATTCTCTCTCTCTCTCTCAGTTTCTCTCTCTCTCAATATCTGTCATTCTCTCTCTCTCTCTTTCTCTCTCTGTCATTCTCTCTCTATCTAATCTAAATGACTGAATAAAAAGGACAATTTAAAAGTCAAAAAGTCTATCTTTCTCTCTCATTCTCTCTCTCTCTCTCTCTGTCATTCTCTCTCTCTTTCTCTCTCGCTCAATCTCTGTCATTCTCTCTCTCTCTCTCTCTCTCTCTCTCTCTGTCATTCTCTCTCTCATTCTCTCTCATTCTCTCTCGCTCAATCTCTGTCATTCTCTCTCTCTCTCTCTCTCTGTCATTCTCTCTCTCATTCTCTCTCTTTCTCTCTTGCTCAATCTCTGTCATTCTCTCTCTCTCTCTCTCAATATCTGTCATTCTCTCTCTCGTTCTCTCTCTCTTTCTTTCTTTCTCTCTCTCAATTGCTCTCTCTTTCATCTTAAACATAAACAATAAACACGAGGCGTTCATTGCTAGGCAGCAACCGACATAAACAGAGCTAAATACAACGTTCCATGATGCCCCTGATTGATTAATACTAAGTAGGTTACTCATTTTCATCAGTATCGGTACAATAAAACGTGTACTTGTACTCGGAAATGATCTTATTGATCCATCCTTAGTGATAATAATACCATACTTGAAACATGAGCCATGATGTATGTTCAAGACTGTTACCGAAACATATCTACCTTGCTGAAAGGTCATATGACAAAGAGGAACGGTAATACAGTATATTTATATGCTGTACATATATACGGAATCGTGATGTGGAGTCTTTTCTGTGTAAATTATATAAACAAGAATTTGTACAGTTGGCATCATAATAACGGGTGTAATTACTGGAAATCCACCCACTGGTGCAGTTTCAGTAGCAGCAGATTCAGTTTGCAGGTTTCATTAGCTGCTGTAAGTAGGCAAGTGTGGCTTTTGCACTCTCGACAGCTGTGTCGAGCATGCACCTGCTTTAAATCTGTGCCGGTGCCTACTGGAGCTTTAAAACTTAAAAAAAAAAAATGTTTTAGAAGGAAAAAATATGGATATTCTTTAATATCCAGAATCCAGCGATCTGAATGTTTTTAACCATTTTTTTATTCTCTGGACTAATCTACTGTCTTCCACACACATCAGGTTTCATGTGACCCAATTCCATGATAATGGGCTTTAGGAACAACAAAGAAGTTTTGGAAAATGTCGGTCGGACTGAAAAATACCTTGGAACAAAATAGGAGTTTCTTTTTTCATGAGAAAAATGCAAGGACTATATGTTGTTACATCATAAAATGTAACAGCCTATCAGCTTCCAGCATGCAAATGAAGAGGGGTGGGGTGGGGGTGCTGGGGTTGAGGTTGTTGGTTGGGGAAGTTTTGTTGTCTAGGAGTGGTGTAGGTTTCATTTCAACTTCAGGGTTGAATCATCACTTGTACTATGGTCCATCGGCTAAGACTCGTCTATGAGACTCGGCTACGCTACGAGACTCAGCTACAAGACTCGTCTATGAGACTCGGCTACGCTACGAGACTCAGCTACAAGACTCGTCTATGAGACTCGGCTACGCTACGAGACTCAGCTACGAGACTCGTCTATGAGACTCGGCTACGCTACGAGATTCAGCTACAAGACCCGGCTATGTTACAAGACTCAGCTACGCTATGAGACTCGGCTACGAGACTTGTCTACGAGACTCGGCTACGTTACGAGACTCGGCTACACTACGAGACTCGGCTACGTTACGAGACTCAGCTATACCACGAGACTCGGCTACGAGACTCGGCTACGTTACGAGACTCGGCTACGTTACGAGACTCGGCTACGCTACGAGACTTGGCTATGTTACGAGACTCGGCTATACCACGAGACTCGGCTACGAGACTCGGCTACGTTACGAGACTCGGCTACGCTACGAGACTCGGCTACGAGACTCGGCTACGTTACGGGACTCAGCTACGCTACGAGACTCGGCTACGAGACTCGGCTACGAGACTCGGCTACGAGACTCGGCTACGAGACTCGGCTACGAGACTCGGCTACGAGACTCGGCTACGAGACTCGGCTACGAGACTCGGCTACGAGACTCGGCTACGAGACTCGGCTACGAGACTCGGCTACAGGTTGGAAGTTTGATTCCCGGCCCACGTGCCTCCACATGCCGAAGTGTCCTTGGGCAAGACACTGAACCCCAAGTTGCTCCTGATGGCAAGCTAGCACCTTGCATGGCAGCTCTGTTACCAGTGGTGTGTGAGTGTGTGCATGAATGAGAACCAGTGTAAAGTGCTTTGTAGAACCGCTAAGGTTAAAAAAAAAAAGCGCTAAATAAATGCAGACCATTTACCATCCATCCATCCGTTTTCAATCCCACTTGGTTTGGCACCCCATCCAGGATGTCCCCTGCCTTGTGCCCAGTGTTTCCTGGGATCTCCTTTCATTCACAGTTATAAAACAAACCAGTGATTTTTTTTTGTCATGGTAGCACCAAAGTGCCGCTGAAGTACAGTACACTTCCCATCATCCCCAGCACATCACATGTCCTAACCGCTATCGCCTGTGTCTCGTTTCACCCTGATTAGCACGTCAATATAAGTTCTACTTTTTCAACAGCTCATTGCCAAGCTTTTGTTGTTGTGTTTGTGTGTTGTTGTGTGTACCATAGTCTCAGTCATAGACAGCATGTTTTTTTGCCTTGTCTCTTATGTTTAGATTCATGGTTCTTGTTTTCACTATTTTAGTTGTTGCTTTGCATTCTATACAATAAAAATATGCACTTCGCCTCCCATTTCTGACATTAAAAAAACCCTTAATATCTATCAGGTTGAGAAGAGTTGCTTTGGGACACTGTTAAATAAAAATGAAATGGTTAAGAATACAGAATCCAATCATTATTTTTTAAAGGACACCACCAGGACAGATTTCAGTGATTTTCTCAATTTTATGCAAATTATCTATGAACTGGCAAAGACGATTCAAACGATTAGCTCGAATGATTCCTACCTGCAGTTCATTTGTATGTACTGCTTGTCTGGGGTAGAAAAAATGGAAGAAAAATCTTAAAACTGTGTTTTCATTTTATCCTGCTGAACATGACCTCTCATGAAATATTTATAGAGACATTACAAAGAAGCAAAAAGCCTGGAAAGAAATACCAGAGGTCATGCGTTTCTTTAGAGAGGTTTTATAGCTAGTACATTTAGCTTCCGCTGCTAATGTGCCAATAGCTAATACAGAGCCTGGCAACTTAACCATATGTAACTTAACCAAACAATTTTTGACACTGAATAGTGTGTTATTTAATGTGTGTTTAACTAGTTGGAAGAAGATATATGGATATATAGACATATATGGGTGACTGTGGTGAGTGTATGTAGCTAGTACAGTTAGCTTCCGCTGGTAATCTGCTAACAAAGCTAATACAAAGCCTGGTGCGTAGCATACATAAAAAAATAAAATAAAAACCCCAACAAATTTCACACCTTTTCCCCACTTTAATTAATATGTTAGAATTCATTTCAAATAACTGTAGTAAATCATGTGCTGTAGGCTCCGTTTTGACCACAACTCTTTCTCATCAGAGCTAAGAATCAATACACCGCCATGGTAACACCTTTTAGCGACTTTATGCAGTCCTTCATTTTAAAACATCAGTGCATTGGGAAAGCGCCTTGTGGAATAATACATGCCCTAATTCACCTTCACACACACGACCTGCTTGGGTTTAATCTCAATATTCAACTGCTAATGAGTCTACTCAGGGTTTGATTACCCTGCACTGAAATTGCTTTATTAGATTGATTAGTCCTGTCTGCTACTAGACTCTGTATGATTGCTCTGTGCTGTTGTTAATGAGTTCTGTTGCTCTTGTCTGGTCATATTGACTCTTATTTAGAGCGGTCTGGCTGTGATGATTCATGCAGTAATGGTTACTCATGCAGGAGGACACATGACTCCTCTCATACCAACACTGCCTAATGTGATTTGGCTGCTGTACAGGGTAGAAATGGACTGTATAAGGTTTCTCTCTCTCTCTCTCTCTCTCTCTCTCTCTCTCTCTCTCCTTTAACTGTCTGCATGTGCATGTGTAGTGTGTCTGTATATATATGGGTGAGTATATATATACATGCGTGTGTAGGAAAATCCAAACGTATACGAAACGAAAAGGAACCTGTAGATCATTAGTATTTCCTTTTCTTGTCTGCTTCTTGCCATTTCTTATTTCATATTTGATTCTTTAAATCATCACCTCTTATTGTGCAGAAATTCAGCTGTAGGAGTGTAAAAGTGCTGTAAAAAATAAAGATGATGACTTTGATTTCAGCAATTTCTTTAAAGAAGAGATTTTGGGTTTGGACACAAGGTGGCGCTTATTTCTTCCCTTTTCAAAATACTACAACAGTGCTCTTAACGGTAGAGAAGGTTGTACACTAATGCCAATGTGTCCTTGGGCAAGACACTGAACCCCAAGTTGCTCCTGATGGCAGTGTGTGAGTGTGTGTGTGAATGAGAAACAATGTAAAGTGGTTTGTAGAACCGCTAAGGTTAAAAAGCACTATATCAGTGCAGCCCAGACCATTGTTTTGTTTTTTTTTTCAGAAATAAATCTTTGTATGAAGAAGAAGAAGAAGAAGAGGAAGAAGAAGAAGAAGAGGAAGACTTTATTTGTCACATATCCTAGCTTGTTAGGAACCTGGGATCAGAGCACCGAGTCAGCCAGGATACAGCGCCCCTGAAGGAGATAAGGTTAAGGGCCTTGCTCAAGGGCCCAACAGTGGCAGCTTAGCACTGCTGGAGCTTGAACCCCTGACCTTCAGATCAGTGACCCAGAGCCTTATCCAAAATATATTAATCAAAATATCTGCGAATACAATAAAGACATTTTCAAGCTTGAAATTTGTATAATAGTATTCCTGTGTAATCGTAAATAATCTTATATTTGTTTCAGAATAATCTCATTATGACATTAAATATACATTATTGCAGTGTATTCATCTGATCAGTGGACTAAATTAACTCAACAGCCACATAGACACAATGAGGCAAATCACTGCTCTGCATCCTGGTGCTGGTCCTGGTGCTGGTCCTGGTTGATAATAATCATAACAACACGTTAATATTCAACCAGCTCCAACTCCAGCTGATTCAGCTTATTACCAAATCCTTGATTAGATAATAATGTGTTTATATTAGAGCAGGAAAACTCTATAAAATGCTTAACTACTAAATAAACTGCTTGCTAAAATCACCTCACACACACACACACACACACACACACACACACACACACACATTATTGCCACCCTTTTAGTCAATACTTTGTGCTACCTCCCTTTGCCAAGATAACAGCTCTGAGTCTTCTCCTATAATGCCCTCCACTAATATTGGCACCCTTGGTAAATATGAGCAAAGAAGGCTGTGAAAAATTGTCTTTGTTGTTTAAGATTTTGATCCAAAAATTTTACAAAAATACTGTCCTCATGAATATCAAACATTTGCGAACAAAACACAGGTTTATATATATATATAAAAAATCTTTTTTTAAAATATAGGTGTGCATCAATTATTGGCACCCTTTTATTGCTATTTCCCTTTGGCAAGATAACAGCTCTGAGTCTTCTCCTATAATGCCTGATGAGGTTGGAGAATACATGGTAAGGGATCTGAGACCGTTCCTCCATACAGAATCTCTCCAGATCCTTCAAATGTCGAGGTTCACGCTGGTGGACTCTCCTCTTCAGTTCACCCCACAGGTGTTCTATGGGGTTCAGGTCAGGGGACTGGGATGGTCATGGCAGGACCTTGATTTTGTGGTCAGTAAATCATTTTTGTGTTGATTTTGATGTATGTTTTGGATCATTGTCCTGCTGGAAGATCCAACCACGGCCCATTTTAAGCTTTCTGGCAGAGACAGTCAGGTTTTCATTTAATATCTGTTGATATTTGATAGAGTCCATGATGCCATGTATCCTAACAAAATGTCCAGGTCTTCTGGCAGAAAAACAGCCCAAAACCTTAAAGAGCCAGCACCATATTTAACCGTGGGCATGAGGTACTTTTCCTTACGGCTACCTCTCTGTGTGCACCAAAACCACCTCTGGTGTTTATTGCCAAAAAGCTCTATTTTGGTTTCATCTGACCACAGAAGCCGACCCCATTTGAAGTTCCAGTAGTGTCTCGCAAACTGAAGACGCTCGAGTTTGTTATTGGATGAGAGTAGAGGCTTTTTTCTTGAAACCCTTCCAAACAGCTTGTGGTGATGTAGGTGACTTCAGATTGTAGTTTTGGAGACTTTCTGATCCCAAGACACAACTAACTTCTACAATTCTCCAGCTGTGATCCTTGGAGATTTTTTGGCCCCTCGAACCATCGTCTTCACAGTGCGCTGAGACAATACAGACACACGTCCAATTCCAGGTTGATTCATAACATCTCCAGTTGACTGGAACTTCTTAATTATTGCTCTAATGGTGGAAATGGGCATTTTCAATGCTTGTGCTATTTTATTATAGCCACTTATAGACCACAAAACATGATTCCACTGTGCTACTGTCCATATCAGATAAGACCGAGCCGAGAGAAGTTGGCGGTGCTTCTGGACAGTGTTGATGTATGGCTACTGCCTTGCATAGTAAAGCCTTAACTTGCATCTGTGGATGCAGCGGCGAATGGTGTTGAGTGACAAAGGTTTACCAAAATATTCCCGAGCCCATGTCAGGATCTCCATTACAGACTCATGAGGGTTTTTAAGACAGTGACGTCTGAGGGATCGGAGATCACGCGCATTCAGAAGTGGTTTTCGGCCTTGTCCTTTACGCACCGAGATTCCTTTAATCGTTTAATTATATTGTGCACTGTAGAAGGTGAAATGTCCAAAATCCTACCAATCTGTCTTTGGGGAATGTTGTTTTCAAAGTGTTGGATTATTCACTGATGCATCTGATGGCAGATTGGCGAGCCTTGACCCATCCTTGCCCTTGAAGGACTAGGCCTTTCTTGGATACTATGATTAGACGATTGCCTCACCTGTTTCACATCACCTTCTTATTTCAACTTGTCACATCGCTATTAATCCTAAACTACCCCCGTCCCAGCATTTTTGGAACGTGTTGCATACATCAATTTCAAAATAAACGTTTATCTTCAAAAAACCATGCAGGTGATTAGGTGCAACATTAAATACCTTATCTTTATATGTTTTTTGTCTAAATACAACTCAAAGTACATTTACAAAGCATTTTCCATACTGTCCCAACTTTGTAAATAAATACAAATAATGTCAGAGTCAGGTATGAACTGTCAGAAACTTAGACTTAGCTAGATTCGCTAGTTTGCATGAGACAGCATGAGAATACTCACCCTCGAAGTTGTTGATGTAACTCGAAAAACGCTTCAAGTGTGTACGCACAGAAAGCCCCAGGTCAGGCAGGGAGACGTTCATTCATTTCTTGTTGCGGACTCGACTGTACTTGGAAAATTTTCCAGGTCCAAGTTCGAGTACGTTCAAAATTGGATTCGAGTTCGGGATCGAGTACCCCGACTCTAGCTAATGCTTTTAACGTATAGCTGATGGTTTGTAATGGTATTTGTAGTGGAAACCATTAGAATTTCTGTGATGGTTTCTTTCTTTTTAGCAGGGATCACTGTTTCAGTGTACTTAGCTACTTTTATAAATACTGTAGCTAGCTACAAACTAGTAGTGTGTAGCTTGACAAGTTACAGTTGCAAAGAAGCTTCCTGAACGTTGATACAGGGGCATGTAAACAACGTTTATATCTATCTATCTGTCTATCTATCTGTCTATCTATCAATCATATATATGTGTGTGCGTATATATATATATATATATATATATATATATATATATATATATATATATATATATATATATATGAATCTCGAGCTTTACAATTCCAACTTGTTAGTTAAACAAAGCCCAGTGCAGTAGGCTATAATTCTGTGTATATATAGAATAAGTAAGTAAGAAAGAACATAATGTTGGGTTAGTTGGAGATGGAGGATTCCGTGCAGCAGCCGTGATCTACCGGAAACACGGAGACTGCGGCTGTAAACTGCTGTATGGGCGCGTGCTGCCACAGAGCCTGATCGCGGCGCGAGCGCCATCTGTGTGTGGTGTGTGTGTGTGTGTGTGTGCGTGTGTGTTCATCTGTTCGAGAGAGGGAGAGAGAGAGAGAGAAGGAGAGAGCGCGCAGAAGAAGAGTTTAAACCAGTTTACACACATCGCCTTCATGGATGTCTGAGATTTCCGCCGCGCGCGCGGAGGCGGTTTTCGGTTCTAGAGGGAGTTTCTTTTTCTCCCCGAAAGGCTGAACGCGAAAGCTCGCCCCCCACACACACCCTCAACCACCACCACCTTGTGCACAATGCGCTGTGTGTGTAGCTGAGGGCGGACCACCATGGCCGAGCCGGAGGCTGCGGACACGGCGAGACCCGCGCGAGACTTTCCCGATGATGCTCCTGCCGCTGCGAGCACGCGCGCGTTCCTCAACCCGGCCACTGCTGCTGTCCTCGCCGGCGGACCCGGAGCGCGCGGAGCCGAGGCGGTGCACAGTAACGGCGGACACCGGAGCCGCGACAGCTCCGCGGAGAGGAACCAAGGAGCCGGGAACGCACCTTGCGGCATCATGAAGGTTAGTGACTCGCTGTCGGTTTCATTTTTGTGCTGTTTTAGTTGCGGAAATGGACTTTCTCACTCTCCGGACTTCTGTTCAGACATTTGCTTTTAATGCCGTTCACACCGGCAACAACTGACACTCCTGTGTGGATCACATTGTCCGTTTCCGGTTTGCGGGCGCGAGCTCTTGTATGATTTTGCTCAAGTTCAGCATGTATAAGCGTCTCGCGCGCCAGCACACACGTTAGGATTTAGTGCAGCACGAAGTTTTCTTAACAGCAGCACGACTGATCGTTATCGCATCATGTTATCGGGTGCATCATGAAGACATCATGAAGAATTCAATCACATCCTTCACATGATTCAGCAAATGCAAATATATATATATATATATATATATATATATATATATATATATATATATATATATATATATATATATAGATAGTTAAAATGCTGCCTGGTTCCTGAGCTCAGACTGTCTCTGTAGAGTTTTGCATGTTCTAGCCATGCTTGCATCCTCTGGGCTCTCTGGTTTCTTCACACCTCTCAAAAACATGCAGTTATGGATGGATTGACTGGGCTAAATTTCCTCTAGGAGTGTGTGTGTGTGTGTGTGTGTGTGTGCACGTGGTGCCTATGTGATGTACAGGTGTCCCATCCTTGGTGAATTTTCTGACCTTGAGCCCAGTGTCCCGGGATAGATTCTGGATCCACCACGACTCTGACCAGTTTCACGTTTCCTGCAGTAGCCTCTAGCTAACTCCATCCATCTTCTACACCGCTCACTCCTTTTCAGGGTCACCGGGAAACCTGGAGCCTATCCCAGGGAGCATCGGGCACAAGGCGGTGTACACCCTGGACAGGGTGCCAATCCATCGCAGGGCACAATCACTTACACATTCATACACTACGGACACTTTGGACATGCCAAACAGCCTACCATGCATGTCTTTGGAATGGGGGAGGAAACCGGAGTACCCGGAGGAAACCCCTGCAGCACGGGGAGAACACGCAAACTCCGCACACGGAGGGATCGAACCCCCGACCCTGGAGGTGTGAGGCGAACATGCTAACCACTAAGCCACCATGCGCCCCCTCTAGCTAACTTTTGGGAGAAAAATAGAATTTTAAGAATCAGTTAAGACATGTCTGGCAGTTTACTCACAGATCGATATTATGTTCATATCATGCGGCATGTTGCGATTTCAAGGCAAGACTTTTTTCATGTCAGACATAAGGCCTGTTAACTGCACTGGATTTATTTATTTATTTATTTCCCAGAACCATATATTGTGTCGTTTGACCGACTTAAAGTGAGTAACATTAGAGTAACTATTGGATAATTGATTTGCGCCGTCCTGTGTGCGAAATGACATGACTTTGTGAGGGCAACAAAATTCAATCTATCAGTGGATCAATCAGCCCCACGGATCAGCTGACCCGAGGCGTGAGGAGCTTTGTTGTGCTAATTGAGTTTTGCCAGGATTGCAGTAACAAAGATGGAACAAACGATTACACACACACACACACACACACACACACACACACACATACTTGTATTAATAAATATCTCAGGATAAAATATCTTTCACTTTTTCTTACAGTCTCACACCCCCAGAGATTTTCATAGATCTCTGATTAAATGTCACAACTTTAGGAAGTCCTGTGTGTGTCTCTGTGTCTCTGTGTGTGTGTGTGTTCCATCCTCCGATCCCGGATGGGAAATTGTTGTTTTGGAAGAGAGACTTTGTCCATCGGGCCGATCCATTCCGGTTTGCTTAGCAACCGAGACGAAGCAGCGCCTTATTCTGTCACTCTCTGGCTTTTATTGAATTCCGCTCTTGGCTGTGTGGGTGTTTTGGCACTGGCGCAAGGGAGCGGGTGACAGGGAAAAGGATTGTGAGTGTTGAAAAGGCTGCTGGGTTTTGTGTTCAAAACCAACATGACGTGTGTGGCATGGAAAACTAATCACGGACAAAAAATATGTATATATATATATATTTATATCTGAAATGTTACTTGTAATGCACATCCTTCTATTGGATTGATTTTGGTTTGTTTTTATGTGTTTAACCATGGTAATGTTTCCTTATCAGTTATAATTAGCAATTTAAGCCTTCAACACATAGACTGAATCCCAAATGGCTTTCTATTCACTATATAGACTCGCTAGGAAGGGGGCGGGGGGAGTGGGGAGGAGGGGAGGGGGTTAGTGCATAAGCCACATTTATGTCCAATAAAATGGTATTTACAGTAAGATTCGGCCTTTTACTGCGTGTCGGAAAATAACCGCTCGCGTCTAAATAACATGATAATACACCGATTCTGTTCATTTTTGTAAATTAATTAGAAATCCGATACAAAATCAGTCCATACAGGATGCCGCAGGAATTATTTTTGTACAGAAATTCTTGCCTTTGTGGCTTTTTTCAAAACTTGCGGAGCTTTTTTTGCGGAACACTACTCGAATCGGCAACGTCGCAGTTTCCACCGCACAAAAATGGGTCTTTCGCGGCGATGTTTGATGGTAAACGCGACTCGCGTCTGACGCGCGTGAATCGAAGAGGGGGGTTCGGCTGAACGCGTGCGGTGATGATGTCGCGCGATGACACGGCTCGGCCCAAATCTGCGGTGGTTTCGAAAAATCGCGAGCTCGTCCGAATAGCGTTCATATTCTGCGATCGCTACATCCTGGACGGACTGCAAAATATTCCGGCAATGAAAAAATTGCCAATGAGTGATTAAAAGTAGAACAAGGAAGGAATTAAAATAAAAAACACCAACAACAATGCCGGGATATGCTATTTTAGGAAAATAATCAATGATGTAGTTGACACCGCAAAGTTGATTCCGTTCCTACAGCGCATCCTGAAGACTTTTATTCCTCTTAGACCACAGCAATTTACCAACAGTTACATTTCTCATTTATTAAAGAGCACAAGGGACCTTAATAACATTGAAAAGGATTGTGAGGGCTGAAGAGGCTGCTTGGTTTTGTATTCAAAGCTGACATGATGTGTGTGGCATTGAAAAATAAACATGGATAAAACAAATGAAAAGTATATTTGAATAGTTTACATATGATGCACGTCTAACTCCTTCACGTTGGTCGTCCAGAAAACGCTATAGGTTTGTAGAAAATCCACTCGGAGAAAGAATGCTAAGAATGTAGGCATGATAAGCTGTGTAAATGCCATGACGCCTGGAGCAGTAAACCGGAGCAGTGTTACTCTCTGGAAACATGTTTCTCGATGCCCAGCACAGTGAAAACATGAACTGCAAACTCAGGTGTTTTACAATACTACTACTTTTTTCTTTTTCACTGAACCCCTCAGCTTAACACCGGGCACGTGAGCTGTGCGTTTTCACGGCCTCGGTTGAAGCTCCTTTCTGTCACTCAGGCTTGCTCAGACAGATCCTCGCCCGCAGAAGAGCCCACGGCTGTGTCTAAGAGAGCGACGAGGTGGATGAGAGCACGCTCTCCCTTTAACATTTCCCTCGAACGAGATGAGACACTCCATCTCACTTTCCTCGCGCTCTGCTGAGAGCCGGCACGGTTCACGCCAGGTCTCGGACTGCGCCGTTCATCGGATGACCGATTTCTGTCCGTGCAATTCGTTAATAACGAAAAGAGTAGAATGAATGCTTTCTATTTAGACTCCTGGACCGGTGGATCTGGAGCTACTTAGCAGGGGCGGTTAAGGCTCTGGGTTACTGATCGCTTGGGTCCTTGATCAAGGCTCTTAGCTCCAGGGGCGCTGTATCATGGCTGAGGTATGCGAAGAAGAGCATTTCACTGTGCTGTACTGTATACGTGATCAATAAAGACTCATTATCATCACTCATTAAACACCACTGCGGGTGAGTGAAATGTCTCAGAAGGTAAATCAGAAATAGATTATAAGTAGAGCCTTTAAGTACGGCTTGGCTGTACCTGAGTAGAAAAGGTGTGAGAACACCGCTAAACACAGCTCCTTTTTGGGAAGTGGTGGATAAGTGGTTAAGGCTTCGGGCTACCGATCGAAAGGTCATGAGTTTAAATCCCAGCATTACCAAGCAGCTGCGCTTGGGTCTTTGAGCACGCCTTTTAACCCATAACTGCTCACTCGTATTCTGTCCAAATGGTAAGCCGCTTTAAATAAAAGCACCAGGCAAATGAGCAAAATGTTCTCATGTCTCACAGACACGTCCCCTTTTGTCCCTACTACCCCTTACTCCTGATCTGACTCTCAGCTAATACCTTTCAGGTGACAACAATATGTGCATCTGTAACTTTATACTTTGTACATTTTAGTTCATTTAGTTCAAGTTAAATCCACAAAGTAAGTATGATGTGTGTGTATATATATATATATATATATATATATATATATATATATATAATGGATGAATGTCCTTAAATCTCTTAAAAGTTGCATTGGAATTTTAATCATGTAAAAGGTTTACACAGCGTCCCAGTTCGCCTACTTACTGTATAATGTGCACTAAAAGTACGTACTATTTTTGTG
Source organism: Ictalurus punctatus (assembly GCF_001660625.3). Taxonomy (NCBI): domain Eukaryota; kingdom Metazoa; phylum Chordata; class Actinopteri; order Siluriformes; family Ictaluridae; genus Ictalurus; species Ictalurus punctatus. Next base: position 33,400,583 of record NC_030417.2, read on the forward strand.
AAGAAAAAAGTACATACTTTTGGGGTGTGTAGCAAAAGAGTACACGAGTACCGGGCCATACTAAGAGGACGTTGTTGCCTAGTTACGCACGCTGTCACCGTAAACACACTCCTCGACTGACGCAGTTCCGCTTTTCTTCATTCCTTATTCCTTATCTAATTTATATACTATATATTATAAATCACCATTCCCTTGCTTTATTTTTCTTATTATTATTTCTTTACTGGCTTTAACATTTTTTAGCACTGATATTTAGCAGATTAAAAAAAAATAAATACATTTAAGACTTCAACACACTGAAATCTTTGCTTTCTATTCACTAAAATTGTCATGAAATCAGTAAGGGAACTCTGAACTACAGTTCCCAACAGCCACCGCTTCATTGTCACATGACCACCTGCACCTGATTCACGTTCCTGGTAATTGGCACTCTTGTATATAGTCACAGTTTGCAACGCACTCTTTGCCTCACGTTATCGTCTCACTATACCTTTGCCTATGCTGCCATATATCGCCTTTGCCACAGTGTTTTGTTTCCTTGTTGTAGAGTGTTTCGTATGTTTGTCTGTTATTAAATGTTTAAGAATCTGCGCTTGCTTCCGTCTGTACTTTGAATCGTGGCAAAAATTAGTTCTATTCACCATATAGGCTCACTACATAGGAGGTAGTGCAGTATATTCCCAGTAAACTGCCATTTGAGATGCAGCCATATTGGCATATTGGAAATTGTTAGCTGCTTACACGGAAGAGTACATTAGGATACATACTTAGTTCATTATTTATATTAAATTAGAAAACTGGTACAAGATATTATTCCACGCAATTTCTTCAAGATATTATACCACGCAATTTCTTCAAGATATTATACCACGCAATTTCTTTTCCTGCGTCGAGTGGCGCAAGAGTAGTTATGCAAAACGTTTAGAATAGCCTAAAAGTTTCGAAAGTTTAGGAGTCTTAAACACTCAAACGCAGATTTTTAGCTCAAATCCTCTGAGCAAGATCCAAATCTGCTCAGCGTTATGTTTGGATTTATCACTTTGTATAAAACGCCTCTCTGAAAGAAATGAACTCATCTTAGCAGGGTCATAAAATGCATGTAAATGCTCATGGCGTAATGGCTGTTTTTATAGCAGTTGCCACTGTTATTTACTGATACACATCACTACTAACTGCTCACAATAATCAGCTGCCAATTTAGCATGCGGACCCTTCGTCTAGATGTGGTGTATTTGATTATATTTAGACAAATCTGTCAGTCATGTCTGGAAACCGAACCGTAAGAAACATGACACGCATTTCTGTGTCCCCTGAGGTTATCCACACGGACATTCATGAGACTGTGTGTAGTGGAAATGATGAGGACTACGGCTAATCAACATGGACAAGCATGTTAACCACAGCGCTGCTGAAGTTTTAAAATCAGAATGCATTGATTTAATTTTCTATAACATCTGCTCTGACAGAAATACTGGCTATAATTCACATATACACTACTGTGCAAACGTCTGTTGTTGTTGTTTTTTTTTTTTGGTTCAAAATTTGTTATAATTGTTTGCTTTCATGACTTTAACATGATTGAGTCAGTACAAAAACAATTTAATATATTTCCCCAATATATTTACCATCTAATGTACTTATAAAACTGCACAAATTGTACTTGAGACTGATTTTTTTTTTTTTTTAAAAAAAGCAAAGGGTTGATACTCTTTCTTTAATTTATGAATGTTTACTACTTTATAGTATTTTTTATTAAATCATTCAATTAAATGTGAAATTGCAAAAGTAAAGTGAAAAACAATCAGAAACTTTTTTTTAAAGCCCCAGTTCTAGCTGAAGAAAAGCAGCCCTAAAGCGTGATGCTGCCACCACCATGCTTCCCTGTGGGTATGGTGTTCATTTGGTGGTTTTTTAAAAAAAATTTTTTGTTACACCAAACAGTACAGTACCTTTTGGAATTAGGGAATTATTATACCTTTTGGAATTGGTCTCATCTGACCATAACACATATTGCCATATGGTTAGGCGTGGTTTGGTTGTGAGAAAGGGCTTCCGTCTAGCCCAGACATGTGAAGAATATGAGAGATTGCTGTTATATGCACAGAGTAATCAGTACTTGTCAGATATTCCTGCAGCGCCTTTAATGTTGCAGCAGGTCTCCTGGCAGCCTCCCTGGTAAGTTTTTTGTCTCGTCCTTTTATACATTTTGTAGGTACACCCTGTTCTTGGTGATGTCACTGTCGTGCATCATTTTCTCTATTTATTGATGATGACCTGTATGGCGTTCCATGGTACATCTAACGTTTTAGAAGTTATTTTATAGCCCTCTCTTGATCCTTCAATAACTGAGATACCGTACATGCTTTGTAAGCTCTTTGCAGACCATGGCTTCAGCAGTCGGATGAAACCAAGAAGATGTGAGGAAATTCCGAGAGAAACAGCTGGTCTTTATTTGGGGTTAATCAGTTTTGTATTGTAATTGTATTCATGGCAGCTGTATGATAATTACTTTTGAGCATGAGATTGAATGTGATTGGTACATCGTGAACACAGCCAAACCTACAGTTATAAAAGGGTGTGCACACTTAAGCAGCCAGGTTATTGTAAGGTTTATACACTGTCATTTCGCAGGGTAATTTCATCTGAGGGTGGAAAAGTTTCTGACATTATCTTGATTCATCTTGGTTTCTTTTTTCTCCTTCTTTTTTACATCATAAAAACCGGCCATTTTAACAGGGGTGTGTAGACTTTTCTATCCATATATATATTCAGCCTTTATTGTTAAAAAGCACACAATCTTCTCGAATACACACTTTTATTAATATTCATGTGTAGTGAATACAAGATTGTCAAATCTTTGTAGCCCAATCTAATCGAGAGTGTAATTGCTGTGCCCATAACCAAACCAAACCAAACCAACCCAAACAACCACGGCTGATGTCGTGCTAGGCTTGTAATATAAGCTTAATAGTATAATGCGCTTACACTTTATGAGGAACGGCCAAATGATCGGAATATTCGAAGCATTTGACTGAGAATAATGATTCAAATAAAAATACCCCAGCTATGGAATTCTATCCGGGAACTAATTGAGAATTAACCTTGACCGAATACAATGTGCTTAGATGGAAGCATGATTGAAGAAATTTCAGGGTTAATCGAGTTCACCTCAAATAACTGCACGAAAGTAATGATGTAATAATTGTGAAAGTCTCACACACTGCACCTCACACCTCATACAGCTCATCACTGCCAGTTTGCTGACTGGGACATGTGTTATACACTGCGAGTCCTGACCCTAATGTACAAGCTGGTGAGCGAGGAGGAAAGCTTCTCGTTTTAACATCTACGCTCGCTGATTCCGCTCTGTACGTCCAGATCCTACTAACGCTTGTGTAATTCGATTGAATCCTGTATGTAAGGTTTAATTAGTGCTGATCTGCTGGACTCGGGTCCTGTAGTGCGCAAGGGGTAGTGTGTAGTTTGGGGCCTACGGCCTTGACGGTCCATCGCTATTGCTAAGGTCTCAGGCTAACCAGTATCCTGCCCGAACGTGATGGGATTTGTCTCTGGTGATGTAATAACATCTCTGTTCACTGCAGTGTGACTCAGGAGAACATGTGGGCGCAACGTGTGAAAACACACACGCATGTTCACAGGAACGGTGGAGTATGTAGAGAATCTAGGTCAGTGCTCTCTGGTGTTCACTCACGGGCCCTGTGGAGACATTGAGCAACGTGTGTGTGTGTGTGTGTGTGTGTGTGTGTGTGTGTGTGTGTGTGTGTGTGTTGCTGACCAATCGTATTGGTGTCTTAGAGGAGTCTTCATCCACACCAACACCCAGTGACAGCTCTATGTGTGTGTGTGTGTGTGTGTGTGTGTGTGTAAGTGTCACAGGAAAAGAGAAGAGGCATTTATCAATTCCAGTCTTATGTTCTGCAGTGATGCCTTTGCACTTCTTCCTTCCTTCCTTCCATTAGTTTGTTTATTTGCTCCTTTATTCTTTCACTCATTCGTTTATTTGTCCTTCCTGTCTTCCTTCATTCCATGAGTTCCTGTCTCATGTTCTGTAAGGATGACCCACCTCTTCCCTGAACACTTAACTAACCCCTAAAACGCCAACCCCACATTATACTTAAAAAAAGAAAAGAAAAAAAGAACGTACTCTGGCTGTTACACCTCTACTCTGCACACTTTGCGTTTCTAGAAAGATATTGTACAGTAGCACTACTTGTACTGTTCTCCGCTCGATATATCGCTTTGCTTGTATTTCCTCATTAGTAAGTCACTTCGGATAAAAGCGTCCGCTAAACGAATAGTTAAATGCAAGGATGCTTTCGCAGTTCTTTTGTTTGTTTCGTTGCCTTCTGCGTCTTTCTTCCTTTGCTTACATTCCACTCTCATTCTCTGCAGTGACACCTTTACAGTTCTTTCTTTCTTTCATCCATCCATCCATCTATCCGTCCGTCCGACCATCCAGGCCGGGAATTGAACCGCCACCTCTACGATTAGCGGACAACCCACTACCACCTGAGCCACAGCCGCACCCCGTATGTGTCCCGTATAACATTTTTATTGGGAAATCTATTCACTTTCTTTTTCGTTTCCTTGTTACTTGTTCGGAATCACAGCATGTGCCCCCTCGCTCCCTTTCTCAGGAGGTGGCTTTCTAATCCAGTAGCTCTCATTCCATCTCTTAGCCAAGGTGCCTGGGAGACCGCCATGAAACACGACACTCTTTACGCTCACATGCTGTGTGTGTGTGTGTGTGTGTGTGTGTGCATTGGTGTGGGATGAGAGGAGAGAAACATGGAATGATTTGGACATGGAATACATTTAAGGACCCGAGCTTGTGTGTTGTGTGTGTGAGACTGACCTGAAGAAGCCTTTATAGTTTCAGATCAATGCACTTCCCACAACAGGTTAAGTGTAACTCCATAAAGGCATAATGAATAGAACAGCCCTGCTTCACTGTCCAGCTCCTCACATACACAATAATACTCTCTCTCTCTCTCTCTCTCTCTCTCTCTCTCTCTCTCCATTTTGCCTGGAAGAGAAAAAGATGCAGAGATATCCAGTTACTCCACTGAAAGCACGCTCGATCATTTTACACTAATGTGCGTACAAGAAAGGAAGGAAATTTAAGTAGGCAGTCTCTCCTCCTTTCCATCCCTCTCATGTACATTCCTCTTATGTTCTCCACCTCTTCACTTTGGCCTCTTTTTTTTTTTTTTTTTTTTTTTTTTTACTTTCACCTGTCTGTGCTGATGATGAGCCAGACATTCCCTCTGTAGGCCGAATCGTTTCACTGAACAAATTAGACTGGTACTCAGTACAAGAGTAACGTCCTTAAACACCCACAAGATTGAGAATTAGTCTGAAATCAATGAGGATCTCTCTTGCTCTCTCTCTCTCTCTTTCTCTCTCGCTTTCAGTTTAATTCCGACATTACACAGAACTACGTTTAGTAGGTTTTTCCCAAATGTGGAAAATTCCATCCACCCAGCCCCCTCTATTAAGCCATCCATCCATTCATCCATCCATCCGCAATAAATCTGCACTCCATCTGTCCATAAGTCTGTACATCCATCCATCTATACAGTCGTACTTAAATCTATGCACCCACACTCTGTTTGTCTATCAGTTAATTTATCCATTCTTCCATACATTCATCTGTTCCTCTATAAATCTGTCTATCTGTCAGTCGTTAACACCTAAATCTGTCTGTTCCTTTCTACATCTGTTCAGCCATTAATCTGTCCATACACACATACATCAGTTGGTCCATTCGTTGGTCCATCCGTTCAGTCATCCTGCACACTGTACGTTAATTTATCCATTCTTGCATCCCTCCATCATCTACTGCGTCTAAGTATCCATTTGTACAGTCATCTGCTTATCTGTCCATCCAGTTATTCTTTCATCTAACCATTTGCTTTCATCTGTCCAATCATCATTCATATATACAAAAACCTGTATGTATTCATACGTCATCTGTTTTAAGTATGTCTGCCCATTTGTAGAATCATTTGCTTATCTGTCCATCCATCCATCCATAAATCTATCTATCTATCCTTTTATTCTTCCATCTAACAGTTTCATCATTCATCTGTCCAACTGTCGTTTATACATACATAAATCTGTATATTCCTTTGTGCATTCGTCCATCCATCCATCCATCCATTCGTTCATTTACCTGCCCATACAAACATACATAAATGTCCATCTGTTCATTTCTCAGTCTATTCATTCAGCCAGAATTCCATCCGTTCATCTATTCATCCATCCATCCATCCATCATCCATATACACATAAATCTGTATATTCTTACCCATATGGGCATGTCTATCAACCTATTCTGACAAAATTCCATCCATCTATCCATCCATCCATCATCCATATACACAAAAATCTGTATATTCCTTTGTGCATCCATCCATCCATCCATCCATTCATTTACCTGCCCATACACGCATACATAAATGTCCATCTGTTCATTTCTCAGTCTATTCATTCAGCCAGAATTCCATCCGTTCATCTATTCATCCATCCATCCATCCATATACACATAGATCTGTATATTCCTTTGTGCATCCATCCATTCATCCATCCATCCATTCATTTACCTGCCCATACAAACATAGATAAATGTCCAGCTGTCCATTTCTCAGTCTATCCATTCAGCCACAATTCCATCCATCCATCCATCCATCCATCCATCCATCATCCATATACACATAAATCTGTATATTCTTACCCATACAGGCATGTCTATCAACCTATTCTGAGAAAATTCCATCCATCTATCCATCCATCCATCATCCATATACACATAAATCTGTATATTCCTTTGTGCATCCATCCATCCATCAACCATCCACCCATCCATTCATTTACCTGCCCATGCATGCATACATAAATTTCCATCTGTTCATTTCTCAGTCTATTCATTCAGCCAGAATTCCATCCATTCATCTATTCATCCATCCATCCATCCATATACACATAGATCTGTATATTCCTTTGTGCATCCATCCATTCATCCATCCATCCATTCATTTACCTGCCCATACAAACATAGATAAATGTCCAGCTGTCCATTTCTCAGTCTATCCATTCAGCCACAATTCCATCCATCCATCCATCCATCATCCATATACACATAAATCTGTATATTCCTTTGTGCATCCATCCATCCATCAACCATCCACCCATCCATTCATTTACCTGCCCATGCATGCATACATAAATTTCCATCTGTTCATTTCTCAGTCTATTCATTCAGCCACAATTCCCTCCATCCATCCATCCATCCATCCATCCACCCATCCATCATTCATATACACATAAATCTGTATATTTTTACCCATACAGGCCTGACTATCAACCTATCCTGACAAAAATCCATCCATCCATCCATCCATCCAGCCGTCCGTCCGTCATGTCATGCACATATTTTGGAAATCAGTTTGACTGCAGTTTATACAGCGAAGTATTGGCTTTTGTCCTTCAGCTCTTGACTGTTGTCTAATATAAAAGTCTCAGGTCTGAAACTGCTGTATCAGTGAGGTAGTGCTTCATAGGAGGTGTTAGTACTGAGAGATCCTGATGAAAGAGAAGACAGAGAGGTGGAAAGTCTGTCCCATCACTTTTTTATCCTGACAGTCTCATACTCTCTACATCTCACCTTCCATCTCTTCTTTTTTCTGTCTTCTCTAAATTTGATGATGTTTCCGGGAAGGTAGAAAAGGACGGGGGTGTAAGCCGCTCTTTCCCTGTTCAGCTACAGTGTGTACACACACTGCATTTAAACACTGCACACATGCACTAATAACTGAACTCACTCTAACGGTAACTCCGAGATCAACTGGTTCCTGTGTGTTTAGTGGAATATCTGTATCCCTGTTCTTTCTGTCATGTTCATTTGTTTCCCTTCCCCTCTATCTGGTATGACAGGGACACGGTGTCTGCGAGAGGAGGAAGTCGCCTGTCGCTCAAAAAAAGAGAGAAAAAAACAGGAAATGAGAGTAGTTATCAGCACGCTGCAAGTCATATTACCAGCTGTGTATGTGTGACTATGTGTGTGTGTGTCTGTGTCTGTGCGTGTGTGGGAAAGTGAAGTGGGAAAGTGTTTTGCTCGTGTACATGCACTGCGACGTCTTCTTTGCATGTGTTTACTCCAGTCACAAGTTTTTCTCAGTTAGTTTTTCTATCACATGTCTTCTTGACTCACAGTGTCGGGTTAGAAATGTTCATAAAAATCCAAATCCTGATTATGTTTCTATAAGTGACCCTGTACACACACTCTGTGATCTGTGACATGAAGTAGTCTCTAATTCGGACTCTTCCGAGTATTATAGATGTTATAGGTCTCCTCTGCTACTATTACAAAGCTTATCCAAGGTTACATTAGTTATTAAATATGTATCTTTATGCATCTTGATTTATCTCAATTTCTATAGCTTACATTGTGATTTTTTTTTATGTTGTTTTTATATGTAGATGTGTTAAATGACATAGAACGTAACACATTTCGCATCAGTCCACCGAATTTGTAGGCACGCATAAGTATTGGAACATGTGACTGACAGGTGTTTCCTGTTACCCAGGTGTGACCTGTTAGATTGACTGTTTAAACAGTAATTAGCTCTGAACATTTACTCTTGACCTATTTACTTTTTACTATTTACTATTTACTTTTAGCCTTCAGTTTCACCTGTGAAGACTGCATTTTTTGTTAAAAAGGATAAGCCAACATGAAGATCAGTGAGCTGTCTATGGGATAAAAGCAAGCCATTTTGAAGCTGAGAAAAGAGGGAAATCGATCAAAGGGGCATTGCACAAATATTGGGCAAAACCAGTACAATAATCTGGAATGTTCTGAAAAAGAAAGACGCGACTGGTGTACTGAGCAACAGACACCAAATGGGTCGGTTACATCTAGATAGATGTTGTTTAACACATCTATCTAGATGTAAATACCAGGAAATATAAGCTGAAATATTAAACTCTTGTCTCATATCCATCTTTAGATCTCAAACCCAAATGTCTTTGGTGTATAGCACAGACAAATTACATGGCCTTGCCGTTCCAATAGTTTCAGAGGGGATTGTACTAGGGTTATAGTATTTCCATTAGCACTGTCTGAGAGAATTACACTATAAAATGTTTATAATATTTTAGCCCTCAAACAACTAAATGAGGAAATCGTTACAATTCGATAATAAAAATAGTTGACAATGAAGATAGGTGACAACTTATCCATTATTTGGTCCAAGTTATGAAGCATGCTGTGGTTCAAGTGGTGCAATGGCAAACATTATGTCACTTCACACTACAAGCAAGTCTCTTTAAATCATTTAGCTCAAAAATAGTTAAACTAGTTTTTGATACATTGTTAAGTCTTCTTAACACACTCAATATCTATTTGGTAATATATGTTTCATCTTAAGTTATGCCGTTTTGTCTTTGAATAGTTGATTCCCTGATTTCAGGCATTGAAAACTAAGAGTCAACTCCAAAGCTTCGGAGTCGATTCCAGACCAAAAATGATTCACCTCGCACAAACATGGCAAGCAAAACAAATTTAGCATTCGAATGTTTTAGTTAGCGGAATATTGGAGGATATTGGCCTTTATTTTGAATTTTGGCTTGGAATTGAACAAATTTTGAAATTTTGACTTTTGAAATTTGATCTCTCCCAGAGATTCACACCATTGTTCCATTCACACCATAGGTCCATTGTTCACATTAAAATATATTGCAAAAAAAAAGAGAAGCCTTTGACAGTTAATATTCCACAGATAATATTTTCATGCTGTGACAGATTATCTGATAAATGTCAGTAAAATTGGTTTGTAGTTAGTGACCTGTTATTTAATGCAGGATGATTATAAGTTCTGTAGTAGTATTATATTAGATGATTGAAATTCTGGAAAGACATTTTATCATTAGAAATGTATTTCTTTAAATGTAAATGTAGTTGATGTAATTAACTAATCAGTTAATTTGAAAAATAATCAACCGATCAATCATCAAAATAATCATTCGATGCAGTCCTCTAATATTTACTTATTCAAATGTGAAGATAATCGAAAATGGTGGATTTTTACATGAATTCTGGATTAAGTAAAAAAAAAAAAAAATCTAGCTAAATATCAGCGACAAAATTCTGTAAAAATATATTTTTTAAAATGAGCTTGAAACAATCAGGTTTTCACTTTCCATAATTTGTTTATTTAGCAGAAAGTTATGGGCTCATTAATGTTCAGAAGCATTTCAATATTGATTTGTTTAACAACTTCATTCAAATTCAAGGGCAATGTTCAACCCACTAACTACGCACATTTCTGAATTCATAGTAGCTACTGAATATTATGCTTTAGTCTGAATAACTGAAATACTTACTGGACGTTTAAGAGGTTATACTAATAATTATATACCCCTAGCCTAACGTTTTTATTTATCTTTAGTAATGTGTGTTAGAGTTTATATTTATTTCATTCTTATTTTTAATTGAAATGTCAGATTATAATATAACTAAGAATGTAATATTTCCCCACCATTCTGTTAGATTTGGCCATGTGCTAATAATCTGTAATCCAACATTTCATGTTTTTGGGTATCATGATAAAGATTATCGTGGACCTTCCGCTATCCCTGCAGTTCATTTGGGAGGCAGCAAATTTGAATGCTGCATATCTCTCTTTCACTGAAGGCACAGCTTTGTCTCATAATTCTGAGACAGCCATGAAAGTTTAAAAAGCATGCCGGAAAGAGCTGCTTCTCTGAATTATGTAGAAAAATGAGTTTAGTTTCAGTTATTAGCTTACAGTCCCCTCTGAAACTGTTGAAACGGCAAGTTCAAATAATTTGTTTTTGCTGTAGACTGAAGACATTTAGGCGTGAGATCAAAAGATGAATTTCCTGGTATTTATTTTCCGGGTATTTATATGTAGATGTGTGACATAGAACATAGCACATTTTGTATAATTTTGTAAGTGAGCAAAAATATTGGAACATGTGACTGACAGGTGTTACCCAGGTGTGTACTGTTAGATTGATTGTATAAAGAATAACTAGTTCTGAACATCTACGCTTGATTTTAGGCTTTAGTGTCAAAGAAAAGAGGGGAAACCAATCAGAGGCATAGCACAAGCATCGGGCATAGCCAATGCGACAATTTGGACAGACAGACACAAATTGGGTCGGCCAATGAAAATAACAACAGTTGATGTCAGAAACATTGTGAGAGCTGTGGAGAAAAACCCCATAACAACAGTCAGTGACATCACCAACAACCTCCACAGGGCAGGGGTGAAGGTATCACAATCTACTGTTCGAAGAAGACTTCAAGAGCAAACATATAGAAGTCATACTACAAACCACTCATCAGCAGTAAGAACTGGAACGCCAGATTGGAATTTGCAGAGAAATATAGAGATGAGCCACAAGAGCTCTGGAACCAAGGCCAAAGTGTGCCGAAAGAAAGGATCTGCTCATGATCCAAAACATACAAGTTCATCTGTGAAACATGGTGAAAAATAATAATTCCACAGTATTCAAATTTCTTTTAGACGCACCTGTACATTATTGAAAGGGACATTTAGGTTGGGGGTTCCTGAAACAGTTTTAACACCAAACCTTGTAGAGGCTCCAACACTAACCTGTTGAAAAAGGATCTCAAAAATAACCCATGAATGACTCCTTTAGGAGAAATACCTGTTGGATTACTGTTACTGAACCCCAATTTTTTTAAGGGGTCACCACACTGTCACACCCAGAACATGGACACCATAATGAAGAGACAAATGCACTATGCAGTTCAGGTGACTGAGTTGTTGGTAGTGTCACGGCTTGGGTTTGTATGGCTGCTTCTGGAACAGTCTCGCTAATCTTTATTGATGATGGAACTCATGATGGTAGCCGCAGAATGAATTCAGAAGTTTACAGAAACATTCTCTGCCCATCCAAATTAATCAGGAGGAATTTTATAAGTGACCCAAAACACACTGCCAACTCAACATAGGCCTTCATCAGTGGGGGAAAAGTGAAGGTTTTAGACTGGTCAATCCAATCGCTCCATCTTTCACACAGGACCCTGTTGATTTTAGAAGATATTTGGGTTATCTCCTACAGGACCAGGGGTTGAATCCCCTCGTGTTGTTTTGGATGATGTCATAGTGTGTTTCCACTCGTAGAGGAAGAGGCTCTGATTTCCGCCAGACACACACGTGGATGTCCTTCTCCAGCACTGTTGCCCTTAAAGTTGCTCGGGACGTAAAACAGATTAACCAAGGATAGTTTCACTGTGCAAGCAGCTTTGAGCTGACTCACCATGAGAGATGCATACGTCTGTGTGTGTGTGTGTGTGTGTGTGTGTGTGTGTGTGTGTGTGTGTGTGTGTGTGGGAGAGAGGGAGAGCGAGTGAGACAGAGACTCAGGCACTTAAGTAACATTTATATCAGCGTTGGCACAGCTACTGTCAGATACTGACCTTAATGTTTGGACTTGTCTGGACTGCTGTTTGTGCTTTCTCGCTTCCTTTGTGTGTGTGTGTGTGTGTGTGTGTGTGTGGGAGAGAGAGAGAGAGAGAGAGAGTGCTGCCTTTGGCTATTAAACAGACTCCACAGTTGGCACAGAAACGTGTTGCTCCTGTCCTCTCTCTGATATCTAACTGTACAGTTCCTTGTCTTCATTCTCATCTGCTGTCTAATGTGCTGAATCAGATTTTCAGACTCGGTGTGTGCATTGCAAATCGCAAGTAACTAAATCTGATTGGTTAGTTCGTTTGTGTGTAGTTGCGTTCACTTGCACATGGGTTGCTATAGTTACGGTGCAGGTGTATGTGTATAAAAGAAAAAAAAAAGCAAGCAGACAGGCCATCTCAAGGCCACCTCTTCTCCTGACCTGCTGAAGATGTTCTTATTGGAAGGAAGCACCGAGCAAAGAATGAAGACAAAATTTAAAAGGACAAAATGGCCAAAATACACTTGGAAAAGGAGTTGGAATTCGTGCGATGTGGCTGTTCAGATGACACACTTCCTGAACATATGCGGTGGGAAGTGGGAACTCCCATTCACATCATTTTTCTAGGGTGACCATACGTCCTCTTTTTCGGATTTGGTTTTAATTTCATTATGGTCTGCACTTATATAATGCTTTTTTTTTTTTTTTTTTTTTTTACAAAAACCGCTTCAGACTGGTTCTCATTCACACACACACGGTAGCAGAACTGCTATGCAAGGCACTAGCTTACCATCGGGAGCAACTTGGGGTTCAGTGTCTTGCCCAAGGACACTTCGGTATGTGGGCCAGGAATCGAACCTCCAACTCTACGATTAGTGGACAACCCGCTCTACCACCTGAGCCACAGCCGCCCTATTATGATGTGCTTATGGTTTAATACTGCATCATGTGTGCACATATTTGCATTATTTTAACCCCTCTCTGTAATTCTCGCCTTCTTGCACACCAATTGGTCGATTATAAAACTATTATTGGTCAAATTCCTGCCTTTCAACCATTAGCCTACTCCTGTTCTGTTGTGTACGGCATCAAACTGTTGAACAGTTGAGTCGAAATAATGCCTGTCGCCATATAAGGTCATTTTTAATTTCACGTTATCACATTGCTTTGTATTACATGGCCAGTCATGTGTAAATGATGGTAGAAGGTTCACTCGTGGGATCTGATATTTTATGTTATTCCCTAGACATTCAAAAGAATGTAGGAAAAAATGTCAAACATGGGCAGAGTGAAGCCAATTTTATTTATATATATATATATATATATATATATATATATATATATATATATATATATATATATATATTTATGTGATGCTAATAGAGTGTCATTTTTCAGTGTATTAAAGTCTGCATTCAAAGTAACGCTGTTTTGAACGCTATTACGATGCTTAAGCTGTTCTCTTGACTTTATTTACGTATGTGGCCTTGAAGTAATCCGAAAGTAATCAGATTACATGACTTCCATATTGTGATACTTGGATTCCGTTACTGATGACATTGTTTATGAAGTCATTTGTAACTGTAACCGAATACA
>NC_030417.2:33417146-33512146 GCF_001660625.3 Ictalurus punctatus
GTGGGTTGTGGGTTCGAATCCCACCTCCGCTCTGTGTGTGTGTGAAGTTCGCGTGTTCTCCCAGTGTTTCGGGGGTTTCCTCCGGGTACTCCGGTTTCCTGCCCCAGTCCACAGACATGCGTTGTTGGCTGATTGGCATGTCCAAATTGTCCATAGTGTGTGAATGTGTGTGCGAATTTGTGTGCGATTGTGTCCTCAGATGTTTTGGCACTCCGTCCAGGATGTCCCCCGCCTTGTGCTCCGAGGTCCCCGTGATAGGCTCCAGGGTCCGTCACGACCCTGTGCAGGATAAGTGGTACGGAAAATGGACGGTTGGATGAATATATAGAGAGCTTGTGAGTTATTGATGGACTGTGATGGTTGATGTGAGATAGACGGATCACCGGATCACGAGTGTGTGTGGGGAGCTAGAATAAAAGGCTGTGTAATGGAGTGATGCTGATGGAAAGATTTGGGATAAAATCAGAATAAAATCTTTTCATCAGACCTTCTGTATTTTCTGTGTGTGTGTGTGTGTGTGTACTGTATGATCGTTGCCACATACCAATGTCAGTATTCTTAATCTGTATTTAAAAGCAAAACATGTTTATCCGTTTACATGTGTTAGTGCAGACTTTATCTTAAGACCTGTTATCCAGTCCTTCCTATCTTATGTTGTGGAATGTCCGCAAAACCATCTGGCTCCTGTTATCACTTACGCTACAGCATCTATAAACAGTTGTTCCCTCTCTTCTCTCTCTCTCTCTCTCCCTCTCTCTCTCAATGTTAATAAGACACCAAGAAAACATAGAATGCAACTGTCGTGTTACACAGGAACTACAAAGCGCAAAGTCCTCTGTCCAGAAGATTTTTCCGTGGCTTAAAACTGACCGGCTGACCAGTGTGCTGACACTGGAGACTCCTTCCATAAATGTTAAATAAGCTTTATTTCAATTTATAAGCTCTCGAATGACTTTGTTTTTCATGTATGTGGTTTGGAGCGAAGAAAAATCATAATTTTCAAAATCTGGGTTTTTCTGTGTGTTTATATAGTGCGTTTACGTGAATGTTACGGACTTTAAAGATCTAGGGGAATAGAACGTAACGCTCAGATATTACATTGCTGCAGGAGGGGAGCGGGTGGACAGGAATTACCATGACGCATAGGAACAAGTGCAAAGCAAAAATACATTTTACTAACAACAAGCCAAATCCACTATATCAATATGCAGTATGAGCGATTTACAGTAGCTATATTTAATAAAGACAAAGAAGGGGGAAAACGAAAATAAACAGCACAGGGAAAAGGAACCTGAGTGGCGCCAAATAAAAAAAAAAAAAAAAAAACGAATCAACACCAAACAAGTAATTCCCTTAGGTCTAATTCTCAATCACTTTAATGTACCTAGCACAAACTAAATGCAGGAAACAAGAAAAGAAAAGAAAACCCGAAAAAAAAAAGAATTCTTAGTTCATAGCGGCTAGGTTGTGCTGTAAAAAAAAATTAAGGTACTAGATACTTGCATGGTAGACGTTTTTGAAGGCATACAAAATTGCCAAAATAGCCATAACCTTCCAAAGGTTAATTAACAATGTGTGTTTTTTTTTTTTTTTTTTTTTTTTTTTTTTAGATTTGTTTGTTTATTAGGTTTAGAATAAATGATGCATTTCCCACCTACAAGTCCCTGTGGATTAGCTGTTCCGATCGAAAAAAAAAAAATAGTACGTTATTAGTACGAGCACGTTAATATTAACCTGCGATTTGAATTATACGCCAGAATTATTGTCAGAGCTACCGTTATAGAATACCAATCAGAATCCAGAATTCAACAGTGCTGTGTTGATGCAAATCATTTATGCAATCAGGAGAGAGCAAAGGTCAGTCTGATGGAACTTTCTATCCCATGGATGCAGATTTGAAAACAATCTTTAAAACAATCGCAAGGTTTACTTGGCGACTGGCGGATTCTCCTCACTATGTGTTTAATGAGGACATTTAGAGGACCTTGTGGTAAAAGTGTTATGCAATTATTTATGCACAGTGATTAATCACTCAACCAACATTACCTACGTTTGGGTACCTAAGAACGTTTACCTACTTGTCACACGTGGATTTTACTCATGTTTTGTAACATTGATGGTTCATGTATGCGTATAAAAACAGTGCGGTACATCTAACCCTCTACTGCATGAATTATTACATTACGACATTATTACTAATTACTAATAGTCAATACTAATTATACTATTACATAATTATATTGCAAATGTTTTCATGGATTTTTATTAGTTTAATTAGTTCAAGTAATAATAATAATAATAAAAAAGGTTTATATCTTTTTAAGGGGGGGCGGGGGTGGGGGGGGGGGTAGTTGGTAAATTGTTGCAACAATGTGCAATGGTGGAAAGTATCATATAGTCAAAAATAACAAAACTATGAGATTGCATTTTCCAGACTATAAGTTGCAGAGGTTTTTTTTATTTTATTTATTTATTTTTTACACATAGTAAGCATTCTAAAAGTTATATCTTCTAGAAGGTAATTACAGTTATATATATATATATATATATATATATATATATATATATATATATATATATATATATATAAAGTATGTGGGTAGATTTGCTCACTCAAAATAAATATAACAATGATATCCAAATATATTTTTGGGGTGAAGTATCTTTGTAATTCTTCCTTTTGAATTCTTAATTCTTTCTCTTGATGCATACACTTTAGAAAATAAGGTGCAATTGCAAAATGTCTGAAATGACAACAGTTTTTCTTACTTTGAATGTGAAAAAAAATTTAAATATACAGTACTATTAGAGATTCCGAGTGTCTTTTTGGCTATGTACTCTAGGCCTGTTTCGATTCATGAACGGACTTACTACAGTTCCATTATCAAGTGTTGTTGCCGTATGGCAACAATGACATTTTCCCCATTTAACAGAATACGCAAAATATATGAACTTGTTTAAATAACAAAAAAAATTTTTGTTTTACCCTTTAAGTAGTTTTAACTGGTCATGTGACATGGCACAAGCCCCATTGTTCCAGTTATATATGAAAATAGTCGTTTTGTATTATTGCCCATTACATGAAACGAGAGATAAATTAGTTGTTGCCTTATGGCAACATCATGCAGTAAAGGGTTAAAAGCTTGTGTAGTTTGTTTGGAATCAGAATTCTTTCAGACTGATGAAAATTTGTGTGTAAACAGACACTGTTCGGTCTTTTTCTCAGTTTTGGAGAACGAGCGTATTGTGCTTTCCGTCTTCTCTCTCAGTCACAGCAGAGAGAGAGGAGAAAATGTCAGTAATTACTATAAAAAGGGGACTAAAAACTCCTCTGAGAGAAACTGAGCGTGTTAGTGAGGTGTTTGGAAGACAGTAAGACACACACATACATACACACACACACACACACACACACACACACACACTGCATGCTTTATACCACTGCTATAAACATATACAGAGGAGAACAGGAGGAGGGAGAAAGAAAGATGAGAAGACAAATAAATAACTGGCACGGGTCCCTGTAGGCTGAGAGTGAGTCAGCCCTGCCTGCCAAACACACACACACACACACACACACACACACACACATTCCAAACAGAGAACCTCCTACACATACAGATGCACCATCACACACAGGTGCACAGACACAGGACAGATACACACACCCCTACACACACTGTCCAAAAAGAGAACCTCCTACACACACGTATACAGATTCACCATCTCATATACAGACATCTACACACACACACACACACACACACACACACACACACACACGCTCCATCTGTTCCATAGCATGCTCCTACTGCATGTGATAAATATGCAAATGTCCAGACAGGCATTCTGTGAACACCAAGGAAGGTGTGAGTGAGAGACATGGAGGACAGG
This sequence comes from Ictalurus punctatus, assembly GCF_001660625.3. NCBI lineage: Eukaryota > Metazoa > Chordata > Actinopteri > Siluriformes > Ictaluridae > Ictalurus > Ictalurus punctatus. Next base: position 33,421,041 of record NC_030417.2, read on the forward strand.
ATAGAAGAAAGAAAGAGGAAAGAGATAGAGAGAGAGAGAGAGAGAGAGATAGAGAGAGGGAGGGTAAGATGATGGTGAAGCTCAGATGGAGAGGGCAGGTGGTATCCATTAGCCAAGGAGATGAGTGTAACCAAATCCGATTAGCGAGACATATATCAAACATCGTCAATAATGCTTTCCCTTGAGACTACACACACGATACACACACTACACACCCTGACACACATCTTATCTGTTTCCTGAAATTGAAACTACTCACTGCCTTTTTACAAAACACTGAAAACAAAATGAAGCATAAATTCAGGTTTTATCTGCGTAGCACTTTAAACACTGGGTATTATCAGAGAGCAGTTTTACAGAGTCATTCAATTCCAGTATAATAATAATAATAATAATAATAATAATAATAGTAATAATGATAATAATGTTGGGGTATGGTGGCTTACTGGTTTGATTCGCACCTCTGTGGTTGAGGGTTCGAATCCCGCCTCCGCCCTGTGCGCACGGAGCTTGTTTATTCTCCCCGCCCCTCATGGGTTTCCTCTGGGAACTCCGGTTTCCTCCCCATGTCCCTACAGACATGCATTATCGGCTGATTGGCATTTCCAGATAGTCCGTAGTGTGTGAATGTGTGTGTGATTGTACCCCGAGATGTGTCGTCACCCCGTCCATGGTGTCCCCCACCTTGTGCCCCGAGTCCTAGGATGCAGACGCTGCACTTTTTCCCCAGATGTGCACTGCACATGGAAAATGGTGGCCAAAGATAATCCGCGACGCAAGATTATTGGGTCTGGACCTCGGCACCAACCGACGAGCAGCAGACAAATTTAACGAAGATTGTAAAACAAAGGACAGATGCGAAAAAACAATCAAAACATACACATCGGAAGAAAGAAAAGACGGCATAAAAACATCTACGTAAGAGAAAGATAAAAACCTTAGCATCTATGGAAACCTTATTTCTTTTAGTTGGCATTCATTACGTTTGTTTATTGTTGAGAATAATGGACCAGTAGCACGTTTTTACTTTTGCAACTACAAATTGAATCGAGCTTTTCTTTCATTTATGTCGCACTTTCAAGGTTTTCATTGGACTCGGCCTCACGTGAGATTAAGCTGATGAATATTTGAAGACTCCGTCGATATTTTGACGTTTTACTAACTTCAGGTTTGAAATAGTTGCGTTATAATTGGCCGATCTATTTTTTTTTTCTCTCTCTCATTTCCCCCCCCAAGCATTTGTTTCTAGAAAGAAAGCGACATGATCTAGAAACAGGAGAAGAAAATTCTAAGCTTGAAATGAATAAAAGCATCAAAACACAGGCCGAATATTTATACAACTGATTTTAATAATAATCTCATAGCGAGGAAAGATTTGATCGGGTAGCTGATTTGGGAGATATTTTCACTCGTCAAGACGTCATGTTTTCACAAAGGAACACGGAACAGACTCGACCTGGAAATGGGAAAGAAAGGTATGGCGCAGTGAAGTGAAAAACTAATGACAGTAGAAAAGAAAAAAAAAAACAAAAAAACCCTTCACTGACTCACTACGAGAGGTTTGAACCATATACTCCAAGATGGAGTTTGCTACATTTATTCATTTATTCATTTAGCGGACGCTTTTATCCAAAGAGACTCGCAAATGAGGGGATACAAGCAAGGCGGAGAACAATACGAGTAGTGCCACTATGCAAGATTTTCAGGTGAAAGAAAAAGGAGATGAGAAAGAATAAATGAGTCGGCGACATTATCATGTGACGTTCGTGTGACGTTCTACAGGATATATATATATATATATATATATATACGGGCTGCATTCCATACCCTGTCGTTGATTATTTTCCTGTAACGGCGTGCTTTGTCATTTCTTTTCCTTACTTAGAATGCAGCCGTCTATAATCGGACTTCCTTATGGGTTAGACGCCCTCGTCCCACACTTCCTGCTCTCCAAAGTCACTTTTCTTATTGATTAATTCAAGACTTTAAACCCTGCTTCACTCGTCTGCACGGTCACATATGGCACAGAGCTCATTTATCGTATTTATCGATTTTTTTTTTTTTTTTAGCGCGAGTCCGGTCATGAACAATACCGCAGTGTTAAAAACACGTTTCATTACCGTTCCAGGGGGATCACGGATTTTTTTTTATTGTTTTTATTGTCACGTTTCATTCCTGTCCTCATCCAACATATACTGGAACACTCTAGTATTATCAGCATGTCCATTCCTGTGCAGCTTTCTAGTTCATTATTCTGAGCAGACTTGCTTTGGAGTGCAGATGCAGCCTGAGATATTCCTCATGGACTGCAGATTTCTGCAGAAAGCTGCAGTGTTTTCTTTTTTTTCTTCTTCTTCGGGTTTTTTTTTTTTTTTTTTTTTTTTGCCCGTGCTGCAGTGTGAAATTTGCACGGCGGATTTTCAGAGGTCAGGATGCTGAGTGTGTCTATTACAGACAATCTGTTTGAAATATTCAATCCGCTGCCCTGTTACTTTGCCTCCGAGTTTGAACCTTTTCACCTCTTTCAGCGCGAAAAACATCCCAAGGCGTTTCCGAGTTGTTCAGTGTCTTTTGTTTTTTTTCTTCGTAAATAGATGATCTGATTGCATCCTGACTTCCCCGAATCTTCCTTGTCATGACCTGGACGTACTGGAGTAATTCAGATCCTGCCAGGTTTGTTGCACACTTTGAAAGCTTTCTCTGTGTTGGAGCAGGTGAAGGACCTTATCTTTAACTTCCTGTTAAAGTTCACGTATTGAACTATCACGGTATCGCTTCTACAGAGGATGTGAGGCGGTTAGCCAGGCTGATCCGATCCTCGCGTGACCTTTCGACTGCCACGACATTTCTTTCTGAATAGGATTTAAGCCTCCTTTAGAATGAAAGGCCTTTAAACTCTTAACCTTATTCTAAATGTAGAACTGGGGTCAGGGACGTAAACAACAGATCAGCTCGCGTCTGCTGACCGTTTCCTGTCTGAGGTGTCGTCTTCATCCGAGATGGGCCAGACTAGCCCTGTGTCCAAATGCTGTTCTTCAGTCCTCAAAAAAGGCCACTTTGAACTTTTAAGGTTTCTCGGTAACACAGCAAGCTGAATTTTTGTCTTTCGAACGTCTAGTAAGAGAAAACAGAGAGGCGAAACGACTGTTTATAGTTTCTGTAGGTTCTACAACATTAAGCATAACTAAGGTCAGGTCATAAGTTTTTGGACAGCGATAGTCCCTCTGTACACCACCGCAGTGGATTAGAAATGACGCAAACGAGATGTGATTGAACTGAAGACTTTCAGCTTTAATTCAAGCGGTTTAGCAAAAATATTCATATTCAAATATTCAAACCGTTTAGGATTTGCAGCCATTTTTTTTACATGGAGCCCCTCCATTTTCACAGCCTCAAAAGTAAGCGGACAGACGAGCAGTTTCAGGGCCAGGTGCGACCTCTTCGCCTGTTATTTCATGACCGCGCTGAATGTCCACATCTCGATTGCTTCATTTCAAATCCATTACGGTGGTGTACAGAAGAGACGAAGATTGCGGCGCTGTCCAAATACTTATGGACCCAACTCTATACACATTCATTAATTTAATCTTATTTATTCTAGGTCAGGGTCATGCTAGATTCAGAGTCTATCCCAGGAACACAGGATAGGGGAGACCAGGCCGTCACAGGGCGCCACACGCACACACGCACACACACACGCACGCGCACGCACACACACACACACGCACACACGCACACACACATACATAGCCAATCCACCTACTGGGATATTTTTTGTATAGTAAGAGGAAACCGGCGAACATGGAGAAAGCTCTTATTGACATGGACAGAACATGCGAAACACTTGCGGGAGAAATTTATCTTTTATCTTCTATTTTATATCGTGTTTATATCCATGTATGTCTTAGTGAACGGTAAGTTTTGAGGTCATGTCACACAGATTAGTACAGAATGTTCTTTCTGCTTATGTAGACACAAACATGTTTTTCTGTTAGGGCGTAATGACACGTCTGTTAAGCTACCAGATGTGTACCAGACCCTGGGTTTTCATATATATATGTGTGAGAGTGTGTGTGAAAAAAAAAAAAAAAAAATATATATATATATATATATATATATATATATATATATATATATATATATATATATATATAGCACGTCATCTCTGAGGGGAAAGGAAAAAAGCAGTGAGAGACAAAACAATGAATATTTCAGGTTGGGTTTTAGATCAGAAAGGTGGAGCAGAGATGTGAAAATGCACTCTAAAATGTTCTAATCAGTGCCTATATATATATATATATATATCCCTATGACCCTGAAGAAAGAATAAGCGGTATAGAAGATGGATATATATATATATGTATATATATATATATATATATATATATATATATATATATATATATATATATATATATATATACACAAAAGCACTGAACACAGACCTTTCAGAGCACTCTCATCTTCTTTCCTGTGGTCATCTATGTACAGTAAACTTCTTCATCTGAGAGGACGAGTCTCCCAGTGTTTGTCTAATTTCCACGACACACTACACAGACATGTAAGCCAAGCTCAGAAACAAGCCCGAGACCCCGGAGCTGTGAGGTGGTAATGTTACTGTCTGTACCACTGTGCTGCCTTTAATATAACTATAAATGGATACAATTTTTGACATGTCTTTCATTAAGTTTTTTTTTTTTTTTTTTTTTTAAATGATCTGGCAAGTTTCTGTGTTATTCAAGGAGTAAAACACTTTGAGATGTACTGTTATAGGAAAATAATCTACTCTGGAGTGGTGCCTGATACGTCACATGATCCTGTCATGTCCTAGTACAGCTCGATCTGTTGTGTTCAGTTCTCCCTTGATGTAGAACAGTAACCATAAATTCATTCAAGAAACAGGGCAAAAATAAATACTTATTATGTAAGCAAAATCTTAAGTGCAGCACTATGACATTCTGAGTCGGGAGCTGTGAATAGAAGTCCAGGTGAGGTCGAGACATTTGCTTAATTCTCCTACAGGAGATTCATTTGCCTCTCAGTGCATGGATGGAAATGAACGTCTGTGCACGCGAGCGCTCATCACGGTGCCGAATGAGCCGAACGGAACGAGAAACCCATGCAAACAAAGCTGCTCTTCTCAAGAGCACGGTAGTGCGAGTTGGACAACAATGGAAAACAAGCTGAAACGAGGTCCTAATTGAAACTCGAGAACCTGAAAATAAATTGCGTGGCACAAAAGAGAAAAGAGTTTAGTTTGCATCGCAGCAGTCTGGAACGAATTGTAATAACAAGCCTCACGTGTTCGTTGTTGTCCCTGTCCTTCGAAGCAGGGACGTGTTATTAGTGTGATCGTGTGAGATAATATATATTTGTGTGTGTGTGTGTGTGTGTGTGAGAAGTCAAAGTGTGCGGGTGGGAACGTAAATATGCCAATGCTCCAGATTGCACAGCAGTGCATGACTGCTCTAGATTCAGTGCATGCACAAACACACAGAGGGTTAGATCGCTGCGACTTCCTGCTGATCCGGCACACGGCAGCAAACCAGATCTGGGGAAACCCACACAGACACGAGGAGAACATGTGGACAGTATCCTGTAGCCAAACCCCGCCCCCTCCAGAAAATCAAATCTTATGGACTGCTGAAATGGATCTCGGTCAGTAAATAGACCAGTGGAAAAACAAAAATTGACATTAGTGTAGAGAACACTGTAAGTATGAATTCCCCCGGCACTGTGAGTCCCTCTGAGGAAAATCAATTCAGTTCAAGCGTTCAATTCAATTCACTTTTATTTGTATAGTACTTTTAACAATAGACATTCTCACAAAGCAGTCGAACAGAAATCTATACACGCCAACGGTGACACTGGCAAAGGAACACTCGCTGAGATGACACCAGGAAGAACCCGACTCACAAAGATAACCCGTCCATAGTGGGGTTATAGTGGTCCAGTGCACTGTTTTCAGGTGATGTCAGAGACAGAGAGCATAGCTGAAGGGTTGTGACCTCCAGGATGTGATGAAAGCCCCATCACCTAACAACCAGCTTCTCTTGTACACACTCAGCCCGGTGTGTTTTTAATAAAAGCTAAAAGAACGTGCACAGCTGAAAGGACTGACAACGGCGTCTCATTCCTCAGCTCTTTGTGGAGAAATTGCTGGAGGGAAAAAAAACAACAACAGCATTGAGTATAAAAATTTTGTATAAAGCATAAAAAAAATACTCCAGTAAATAGAATCTCAGAGAAATGGACGGGAAGATCGGTGCTAAAATAAACAGTTTGTCGCGCGTTTGTAAGTGCTTATAAGTGTGACGTGAGATTATTTATAATGACGTTTGTGTTAATCTGTAACAAATTTTTAGATTAAGTAACGTCAGGGTCACAATTCGGATCGTGGTACACGCTAAACGTATAAAAGGTTGAGTGCAAAAGTTTGTGCACCCTCAGAATAAGACAACGTCATTATAAGGCTTTAATAGCTATATTTTGGTGCCTGTGCACATATAATTTGCTGGTTAGTCTTAAATATAGGTACGTTTTCCTTTTTTAATTGATCAAGAATGGTTTGGAGATGCATATTTTTGCACTTAACTCTACCTAGGATTTTCATTCTATCCTATAGATAGTTGCTGATGCTGCTTCACTCATCACTAATATCTACCTTCACGTAATAATTAAGGGATAAAACACAGCAGACAAATATTATAGGAATATAATAATAATAATATAATATAACGCGGCCCGACGCATTATTTACTATTGCCACTGCAATTTTGTGTTAATTAAAGAACAACATGTTGTACTTTTTTATCTGTTTGTGGTTGCGTTTGACGTTGTGAAACGTACATGAAGCAAGTTTGTTCCTGTCAGGACCTGTTATGTTTGTTTTCTCTAGAAGTTAAAGACAGTGGAATGTTACTGAGAAATTAGAAAGCGCAGTCCTGAAGTTTTACTGATTTTGACAAAGTGCTGACACTGGAGACTCCTTACATTCCCTGGGGGAAATAAGCATTGAGCGCGCCGACGTCGTTTTCAGTAAACATATTTCCAATGAAGCTGTTCGCATGAAATTTCCACCAGACATCAGTATTAACTCAAGAAATCCGGAAATATAATGAATTCACAATATTAAAGTCCATAAATTAAGTTGTGTGTAATAAAGTAGAATGACACGGTGAAAAAAGTATTGAACACACTAAGGAAAAGCAGTTCTCCAAGCCGAGGTAAGTCAAGGAACCAGCTGAAATCTGTCAGTAATTACACCACCTATCTGTGCAAATTAATATCAGCTGGGGTTAGTAAATTGATGGTCTGTAAAAATGTTGACACGTTCAATACTTATTTCCCTCACTGTAAATGATAAATAAACATCTCCTTATAGAAAACTTAACAACACATTTGTGAATCTGTTCATTTGGCTTCTTCTGAGCAATCAGAATCGAGAAAACATCACTGTGGTATAAATAATAATATCTTCCCCTCTATATCTCTAAAGTTTATATGTAGCCCTGTCAGGTGAACATTTCAGTCGCAGTAGAAACACGACACTTGTTTATTTGCATGGCGAGTTTCCGGTTTCTGTGTACATATATGCCAGGTTTGTTCTTCGAGGTCTTGTCTTGTGTTTCGGAGTCAAAAGCTGATTCCTTCTATGTTTGTTTTCAACGAACTGAATTGCCCGGATTTGACTTTACACTTTATTTCATATGACAAATTTCGGATTTGCCGTTTTGTATTCCGTTTAAATACACCCTGCGACTGCATCCCTTACTTCAGTTTGTAGTTAGTCTTCAAGTATCTAAGCTCCACTTACCATGTAAGACCATGTTGAGGGCTTAATGCTTTAATGGGATAGAGTAGGATTTCCCATGGGCCTTTGCTCCTAAACTCGTTTTTGTCAAGGGATCGCTTTAGTGTGATCCAGCTGGTTCTCCTCAGGAAATGTGTCTCGTTGTTACTAACATGACCTCAGTGTAGTTTGCTAATCAGGACAGTGAAACAATGTCTCATTAGCATCTCTGCAGCTCACTTCAACACATCAGTGTGTCAGATTTTAAGCTTGGGCCAATTTATAGACTGTGTAAAAGAAAAAAAAAGAGAAAAAAAATCCATCAAAAGTGATATATTTGTCGAAACACGGTGGTAAACATTTTCACGGTAGAAAATCACTGAGCCATGCTCTTCTCTAGCATCTGAACAGCATGAACTCAATAGGAGACATCGTAGCTCAGTGCGAAATATCACAACTCCCAAACGGTCTTTGCTGAAGAGACAGAAAGCGGACATGTGCGTGTATTTAATCCAAAAATATCCGAATTGCATAAGCAATCGTGAATCGAGTGCATCGCTCTGTTAAATTCCTCTCAGATTTGCGTATGTACTGTACCTTAATGCACTTCTTGACCCTTTTGTTGCCCATAATCTGACCATGATTTGACTTGTTTGCTAATATTTCGTTTTTCTTCACCCTCTAATTGATTAGCATTAGCATTTTTCGTGGCACAAATTAGGTGAAGCCATTATTTTATCCAGTCAACACAAGCTGAGGATGAAATAGTATGCTGTTTCACAGCAAATCACCGCCTGACATTGGAGACGGTGTATGTCGGTGTGTGGTGTATGAGGATTTGAACAGATCATTCTGTAGAGCCCAAGGTAGAAAAGCAGCTCTGATCCTTTGATAAGCTTGACATTTAACTAATCTGCTTTCAACAAAGTCCCTATAGTCGAAAAGTACCATTAGGAAGTAGAGTTCAGTAATGGTGTGTGTGTGTGTGTGTGTGTGTGTGTGTGTGTGTGTGTGTAGTCTTAGAGTGCTTGAGGAGCATGTAGGGCTGAAAAAGTACTCACTTTCATTCATTAGTCAGAAATACGTCGACAGACATATGTAAACAAACCTTCATCAACTGGGGTTAGAAATCCCAGGCACAGAGAACATGGAGCTGGTGCTCAATCAATTACCAGATAATTGTATAAATAACTACTTAAAAACATTTTGTGCATTCATCCAGTGTTTATTATTTCTTTTTGCTTGTCGGACCATATAGCTAGAACATATCATGTTCCTGCAGTTCTACAGCTCTGTCCTTTGGCTCAGATTGTGTCTCATGGCTCAGTTTAAAAGCTCACATCTCAAAAAATAAATAAATGTTGCAACATAAAACACACAGCATGTTTGGTTCACTTCCTGCAGTTGGGTTGTTTTAGAGTTGAATCGCTTTCTCACTGAATCAAACCAGATCCAGGGCTCCGGCTGGTCGCTTTGGTCCACACCTGAGTGCTATTGCTGTGATCTCCTGCCAAGCTGCCACTGCTGAACCCTTGAGCACGGCCCTTATCCCATATCTCCCTGGAGTTCTCGCCTGGTTTCCTACTGAGTGGATGGGAGACCTCCTGGGGAAAACTAAGGTTGCTGCTGGAAGTGGTATTAGTGAGGCCAGCAAGGGGCACTCACCCTGTGGTCTGTGTGAGGCCTAATGCCCCAGGATAGTGACGGGGACACTATACTGTAAAAACAGCACCGTCTTTCGGATGAGATATTAAAACCGACTCTCGTGTCCTGGTCCTGACTCTCTGTGGTCATTACAAAATCCCAGGACACTTATCATAAAAGAGTAGGGGTATACAAAATTAGCAAAATTGGCCCTTCTTTATCATGGCCTCCTAATAATCCTAATAATAATGAATCGGCTACATCCTCTCAACTAATAGCTTGTGTGTTGGGCGTTCTGGCGCACTATGGCTACATAGGTGGATGCTACACACTAGTGGTGGTTGAGGAGATCCCCGCCCCCAATACTATATAAAGCGCTTTGAGTGTCGAGAAAAGCGCTATATAAATGTAACTGTAACTAACTAACTCTCAACTCAATGTAAGTCGCTCTGGATAAGGGCGTCTGCCAAATGCTATAAATGTCAGTCTCACCTGCACAAAGGAACCCCACATAAGGGGGAAATCTCACCATTCAAAAGGGACTAAACACTGCAAGCTGTACATGAAAGCGCCCTTAAAAAACCTCCAATTTCAATCTTTTTCAAATGTTCAATTGAACTGAGCCAAATCTGAAATATCAGAAGTGGAGAATTCAGTAACCTGGACGCTATACAAGCAGTTTAAGTAGGCTGTTAATATAACAATCCCCAGGGGTTCTTTTATAACAAGAGAAGAAAAAAAACTCTACTCCCAATTGACTTTCGCAATAAAAAATACCCTTTATGTTTATTTAAATGTCCACACTCTAGTTGGTTCATCCTTGGATAGACGACTTCCATCAGGATAGAAATGTTTTATCACAGGATAATGGTGATCAGTCAGAAGAAATTTTGTACTGATTTACAGTGAGTGGACAAGTGGACCGAAACCCCATACAGAACGCGACCAAGATGAATAAATGCATCTCACATCATAACAGAGGCACTGATTTTTATTTTGTTTGCAAAATGAAGACAGCAACATTGGTGGATTCTTCCTGACATTCTTCCAGCTCAACATCTGCCTATAGTTTGCGCTCATTGGTAGGCCCATGGGGTCGACCTGTTTGTCAGAGATAAACCTTTATCTTCTTGTGGAGTTCTGGTTCCAATAAATGTAGATGTTTGTCGTATGTATGTCACCACAGAGCCAGTTTCCACTGTAGTGGTCTAGACTGTTCATCAAATGCCTGCTGCATGGTGGCATTTTGGGCTGAACCCAATCAGGTTACATGGGTTATTAGACACTGGCCTGCGGAGACCACCCCCAGGCCTGGCTCCAGGGATGGGTCCCAGTCACCCTAATACTGGCAGGGTACACTTAGTCTTTTTCATACCTTTCATGGGGGTCATTAAGATCACTCTTTGTATGTCCTCGTGTTTCAGATCTGTTAACCAAGGGTCTGTGGTGGTGAAACAGGAGCTCAGTTTGTGGGTGATGACATCCCTATCATCATCCCGTGGACACAAGCTGTGGGTAGTGACTAAACGAATAAGGTTGTGAGTACAGGTGGTGGAATTGAGGTTCCACAGCAGGGTTGGTAGGCTTACTCCTTGGGATAAGGTGATGATAATCCTCGGAATAGTCCCAATGCTCATTTGAATTGATAAGGGCCAGATTAGGTGATTTAGGCACCTTAAAAGCATGCCCAAAAGTCGATTCCTTCTGGAGTTGTATCAGACATGTTCCACTTGACAGAGACCTCGGGGCAGACCCAGAATCTGCTGGAGAGATTATATCTCCCAGTTGGATTGAGAACGTCTGGGGATCTCTCAGGAAGAGCCGGAATCTGTGGCTGTGGATAGATAAGTCTGGGCTGCTGTCACAGCAACCGCCACCTGGAAAACCAGATAGAATGAAATGACTGAGTGTCGTAGGTCAGGTGCTGCATGATGAGTGATGTTTGCCATTTGAAAGCATGAAACGTCTCCACTAGGCTCTAGCAAGTAAGTAAGTTCTTTATTTGTATGAGAGCCACAGCCTCCTTAAATAATTTTTTTTTAAAAACTATTTGGCTTCAAATGGCTTACCAGAAATCTATGAGACTTGACTTGCCAAGCTAACACTCACCGTTTTTTCACTATAAAGTGTGTGTAGGACGTTTAAGGGACTGGACTTTTGTGTGGGTGTCGTGTGCACCACTTTTTATAGATATTGCCTGTCTCTGCTCATCTTCTGGTACGGTAGTGTTTGTAATCAGAAGGGTGTGGGGGCGAAACACCATGTTAACAGGTATGTGTCATTCATCCATGCTACACGTCTTTAAAACAAGGCTCTTTCTGCTTTATGTAATGGCACTTGGTATAGTAGATGATATTGATGGCACAAGGCAAAATGTGTTCGAATGGGAATACATTATAATGTTGTGTGTATGCATGCGTTGTGCCATGGCCAGGTTTTTGTGCAGGCATGTGCAAGTGTGTGAGAGCGAGAGAGCAGGTGTGAGTTCACGGGGTTGTCCATAGGGGGATTTCTGGAGACCTTCAGGATGAGTCCCACCTGGAGGGACGTGAACGAGTGCCACGAGCTTAGTTTAGTTCATCTAAATTTAGTTTTGGCCCTCACTGCTGTCCATAGCGAGAATTCTCTCAGCACGGATCCACCACTAACCGTCCAGCAACATGGCCACTCTTAGTCACCTCTGAAACCTCGTCCAGTGTGTAAAACTGATTCAGAGAGATGGACAAACACCCTTATTATGGTTTCCAGTATGTCATGGGATTAGCAAGAGGACATTGTTATGTAACTTCACACAGATATTAGATATTTTTGTTAGGAAGCTTCTTGAATCATTTTAACAGGTTTGTGGAAATAAAACACAATTGAATGTGCTATTATAGGAAAATAATCAGAGACAGGGTGGTGTGATATGGCCTGATGTGAAGAGGAGTTATTGTCGCCAACCCAAGGTTGATTATTTTTCATTTGAACATTATCATGTTACAGAAATAAACGTAGAGTCCTCTGTCCTGAAGATTGTTTTGTTTTTTGTTTCGCATCAAACCACTGACACTGGAGACTCCTTTCAAAAAACGTAAATGTCCCCTCACAGAAAACTTCTTAGTAACAGCACTCTGGTATAAATTATATTATGTATGTTTACATAAAAAGAGCAGGCGGCATGGTAGCTAAGTGGTTAGCACGCTTGCCTCACACATCATAGTTGGGGATTCGAATCCCCAATCTCCCCACCCAGAGGTCCCCAGGATAGGCTCCAGGCTCCCCTGTGACCCTGTGTAGGATAAGTGCGATGGAAAATGGATGGATGGTGGTATTACATGTACTGGAAGCACATTCCATTTAAGACATGATGTGTTACATTTCCTGTAATTTAATGGCTAAGTGGTGAATGTAGCTGAAACATGGTGAGTGAATGTAATTTGTTTTGTCCCACGGGCTGCAGACTCACTACATGGATTAACATAATTTCTCTCTCAGGAAAATGTCAGCAAGCATCTCATCTGAGGTGGTGGTTCTGATGCTATTATGCCTCAGGCTAGTTTTGCATGCCTATGACATTTTTGGCTTCTTAATATCCCCAGACTCACTCCTGTTGGCTGTAAAATGGACATGTAAGACGCAGAGACTCGTGTTGTCGATGGCAGCAGTGCGAACACTCAGTGTCGTATGACTCATGCCAAATGTGTGATTACAAAAGCTGGATTATTTATTGGTAAATTTACTCATGCTGCTTCGCTTTTGATCTTCAACATTAGGTGAGTCGGTCTCATGTCACCAAAGTCTCTGCGGAATGGGTTGTGTCCCATGTCAGAGAGTGAGAACTTTTAAACAGGAAATACCATCTTAAATCATACGATTTTAATGGATTACATTTGCTGTGAATTTGCATCTAATGCACTGCTGAGGTACTAACTAGGGCACAGCTTTCACACGTGTAGTGTTTAGTCTGTTTCGAGTCGAACCCTCTGAGTGACGTGGTCTCGCTTAGCTGATCCGAAAGCCGTTTTTGATAGTAGATGATCATGAAACGAACCTTAAATTTTCAAGGTCCTGCTCTTCAACCGCCTTCAATTAAGACCAGATAAAAATATACCTCTTAACTCAGCAGTACGGGTGTTAAATAAATAAATAAATAAATAAATATCCTAGTTAAGCTTTTCTTCTCCTCCTTTTTTTTTTTTTTTTTTTTTAAGAACAACTTTTCCATAAAATCTCACGGTCAGTATTCATCGTGTCGTTGTTCGAAGCTGGAAAAGAGAGAGCAAGGGAAAGGAGGCACGCTGAAAAACAAACTGTAGTAATGCAATGTGCGGTGCTACTTGGCCAAAATAGACAATTGATTTAGTTTATCTCTGGTCAGCAGTGCCATGTTTTTCTGTGTTTTGAGAGCTGTTATGTATGATAAAGCTAGCAGTGCGCTAGGAGCGGCAACAGAGGTAGCAATGTAACGTGTTTATAACAGTAATGGATTACAGCCAAAGGGTTTTCAGTGCCATCCAAGTCCTCTGCACAGAGAAACAAAGGTTACTGTAGTGTGAGTCCATAGGGAGGCAGTTGTGAAATTTTTCATGGAGTCTCATCTGGACGCGAAAGGGATGAAAACAACTGGAATAAGGAACTTATTGTGAGGTAACTGTGAAACCATGACACTCTAACAACCCTACTCAACAGTATTATCTTCTCCCTATGTGTTAATTGCCTTGACATGTGTCAATCTTTTTCATTGCCTTGAATTGCATGTATATTTCTGGTCACCTTTGTAAAGCTACTTTTAAGCTTACAAAAGTGCTACATTAATGGTCATTATTAATAATATGTTCTAGCTGGTTAGTAACTAGGCTATACTCAGTGTCTTGTAAAAAAAAAAAAAAAAAATGTGTGAAAGCTATAGAGAGACACAGAAGGAAAGAGAAAGACACAGAAAGATCCAGAGAGATGAACAGAAGGAGCGAGGGGGAGGTCCTCACACTCATCCACACACGTATTTATCAAACCACCTCTCCAGGCTTTTCTTGCGCCAGCATCGTGCCGAACATTTGGATGTCACCGGTGTCGTTAATCATCGCCGCCGATTCGTTATAACACGGCTGTCGCTCAGAGTGTTCATGAATTTAACCAGTGCCCGTCCTTTATATTTATACGACAGCCACGGAGTGCCGAGGCAGACAGAACTGAAATGATGTGGGCGAGTCTCGGGCAGAATGCTGAACACAAAGCACACAAGGTACAAGTTTTTAGTCCTGTCGATAAAAAGCTAAAAGAGAGCCGAAGAGAGGGAGACGATGAAGACATAGCTTCAGGCAGGCTGGGAGGAGGTCAATAGAGAGGGTGAAAAACTGTTTCAGTAGAGGGTTGGAAGCAGTTTAAGGCTTTTTTTTTTGCCATGTATTAATCTCCTTGACGAAAATATCTAAACTTACCCTCCAGTGTATGAAGAAGTATTAAGAAAAAATAGGAAAGACAATCAGGACCAGTTGTAGCGCCACAGTATTATTGGATATGCTAGAAGACATGTCCTATATCCTACCGTACCGAACCGTTTACAATATGCAACTTTATGAAGGGTGGAACAAGTGCTGAAAAAATGTAGAAAGGACAGAAAAAACAGTACAGACAATGAGACAAAATCTTACTCAATTAAAAGTGGAAGTATCCAGCCAAAACTTTTAAAATGCACTCAAGTAGTAAAAAGTAGATCGGTCCCTCCAGGATTCTGCGATTGCAGAAATGAATGTAAAATCAAATAAACTTCGCAGCGTATACACTTCAGAGGAGCTTGCGATTGTTCAAAATGACTGCAGATTTTCCACAGATTTGGGCCAGGACGCGTCATGTGACATCATCACGACGTGCATTCAGCCAAAGTCCTCTTTGATTTATGTGCGTCGAACATGAGTACAACATCACTCAGTACGTTTACATGGACGACAATAATCCGATATGAACCCGATTAAGACGATACTCTGATTAAGTAACTACCGTGTAAACAGCCATTATCGATGACCTTAATCCGATTAAAGTCATACTCGAAGTAAACACAAATGGAATTAAGACGTGTGGAGTATTCCTGTTTTAGTCGCATTATCGACGTGTATTACAGACACGTACACACCTTAATCACACTATTAACGTCGTGTGGGAGTTTTCACTGCAGCCCTAAAGCACGATGCCACCACCACCATGCTCCACCGTGAGTATAGCAGCCCTAAAGCATGATCCCACCACCACCACCATGCTTCACCGTGAGTATAGCAGCCCTAAAGCACAATCCCACCACCACCACCATGCTTCACCGTGAGTATAGCAGCATAAAGCACGATCCCACCACCACCACCATGTTCCACCGTGAGTATAGCAGCATAAAGCACGATCCCACCACCACCACCACCATGCATCACCGTGAGTATAGCAGCCCTAAAGTACGATCCCACCACCACCACCATGCTTCACCGTGAGTATAGCAGCCCTAAAGCACGATCCCACCACCACCACCATGTTCCACCGTGAGTATAGCAGCATAAAGCACGATCCCACCACCACCACCATGTTCCACCGTGAGTATAGCAGCCCTAAAGCATGATCCCACCACCACCACCATGCTCCACCGTGAGTATAGCAGCCCTAAAGCACGATCCCACCACCACCACCATGCTCCACCGTGAGTATAGCAGCCCTAAAGTACGATCCCACCACCACCACCATGCATCACCGTGAGTATAGCAGCCCTAAAGTACGATCCCACCACCACCACCATGTTCCACCGTGAGTATAGCAGCCCTAAAGCACGATCCCACCACCACCACCATGCTCCACCGTGAGTATAGCAGCCCTAAAGTACGATCCCACCACCACCACCATGCTCCACCGTGAGTATAGCAGCCCTAAAGTACGATCCCACCATCACCATGTTTCACCATAGGTATGGTGTCCTTTTGTTGATGTGCTTTTTTTTGCACCAAACATACCTATTGGAATTCTGGAATTATCGTACTTATTATAATTGGTCTCATCAGACCATAACACATTTTCCCACATGGTTTGGGGTGATTAAGTTGAGCTTGGATGTTTTTTGTGAGAAAGGGCTTCTGTCTAGTCACCCTTCCCCATAGCCCAGACAGCTATGTGAAGAATATGAGAGATTGCTGTCACACGCACAGAATAATCAGTACTCGTCAAGTATCCCTGCAGCTCCTGTAATGTTGCTGTACATCTCTTGGCAGCCTCCCTGGTAAGTTTTTGTCTTGTCCTTTTATACATTTTGGAGGGCCATCATGGTTCTTGGTGACTGTGGGGCTCATCCTCAAGCTCCACACCGGTGTCTTATCCGTCTTCAGAAGCACACGTATAGCGCCACCTACATTATGTAGCACGAGAATGTAATGGCAGATGAGAAATTAGCACTGTTCTTGATCAGTTTAATGAAACTGAGCCCATTCAAATGATCTATAGCATACAGCCATTAGCCAAATAACAGAAGACGCGACCTTCGAGATTTGTAACTTTGAAGGTTATTTGAAGGTATAAATAAAATGGTAAGGAGTAAAAAGTAAGATTTTTTTCTTTGAGATGCAATGACGAAGTTTAAAAATAAAGGAATCATGCTGTAAAGAGACACAAGCAGGCTTTTTTTTTTGTGGTAACTGGAGCTCTTGAACTGGCTGTTTTTGCTGTGTGTGTTTATTTTGCGTGTTCTTTTTAATCGTGTTCAGCTTGTCCAAAGCCTCTTTCTTCCCTGCAGCTCACATTCCTACTCATTGAACAATAGCAGGATTATTTTTATTCGTCAAGTGCATCTACTTATGCTGTTGAAACAAGAAAACAACAGATCATTATGTGTACCAAGGGACTGATTGATACTGTGTGTTTGTGGCATGTGTATGAGATCCAGAGAGCATAAAAGGGCTTGTGACAAACACACACACACACACACACACACACACACACACGCGGTCTTCTGTGCTTTCTGTCTGTTTTTAGCCCTTTACTGTTTGCAGCTCTTGTAATGAATGGAGTTAAAGCTTAAGAACGTTCTCATCAGTGGGTTACTAATGCAGATTTTATCACGTTAAAAGCCGCAGCTAATAGCATCATGGAGCTTAAGTGTACAAAGCAGCCAATGTAGCCTAGAGATGCATGATTAATATCTGAGCAAAATACATCATTTATACGTCGATATTCAGGAAGCATTTGTTCATATATATGTGTTTTTATTTACTTGTTAAAAATGTATCGTAGCTAGGTTTCAAACTAGCTTCGTTGCAAAGCAAGCTACCTGTGCTAGCGTCGTACACTCACCAGAAGCACTAATGATCTCTGCTCCTTCCTTCCAAACTTTATTTTCCTTCCTAATATCTCTATACACATGGATGGATACTCTATCCTATAAGAAACAAGCAGTGAGTGTGAGTGTGAAAGAGGCAGAATATGTTGATAGTATTTTAATAGGAACAGTATGTGCTGGGGTTTTATACGTGCGCTTGTGTGCGTGAAACAGTGTGAGAAACAAATGAGAGGAAGGAAGAGAGCAGAAAGAAAACATGCCAAGTTATTGAACAAAGGGAACTATGTATGTGTTTGTATGTCTATGAGTCTGTGCGTTCAGTGTTCAGCAGTGGTGTTGTTGCGTCGCTACAAAGCTACTACACAAGGTTCAAAGTGGGTTTTTTGGGGGGTTTTTTTTCCTATTGAGAGAACCATTAAAGTTTCCAAGTAGAACCCAGGTAGATATCTGAAACATTTAATCATCCATAGAACTCAACAAGAGAAATGACATAGAAATGACAATTTTGGTCGTGTGAATAAATTGTACAAAATGTCTTCTCTCACACTTTAGTAATGACTGTAGTGTTTTTGTTTGTTTGTTGGTTTTTCCACTGCTCTGACCCGGTCGTCTAGCCATAACAATTTGGTCCCTGTCAAAGTCGCTCACACTCGCCCATTTTTCCTGCTTCCAACACATCAGCTTTGAGAACTGACCGTACACTCGACGCGTAACCCCTATCCCACCCCGTCACAGGTGCCACTGTAATGAGATCATCAATGTTATTCACTTCACCTGCGAGGGGTTTTCGTATACAGTTGCAATCAAAAGTATTCAACCCCCATTGCAAATCAGGTTTATTGTCAAAATGTACAGACTTTCACCTGTGTGCACTGAACACATCAAACAAAATCCCCCAAATTCAACTGAAAAAGCAGCTTATCACAGTCACCTGACTTGAACCCCGTAGAAAATCTCCGGTGGGATTTGAAGAAGGCGGTTGCAGCACGCAAACCCAAGATTATTACTGAACTGGAGGCCATTGCTCATTAGGAATGAGATAAGATTCCTCAGGAACGCTGCCAGAAGATATGCATCTCGTTTGCAGCAGGTCATAACAGCAAAAAGGTGCTCTACTAAGTACTAAAGATTCTTGCAATGAAGGGGTTGGATCATTTTGAAAGTGGAGGAATCTTTATAAGTTGCATTTTCAGTTGAATTTGGGGAACCCATTTGAAGCATCCGTTGTGTTGAACTATTTCAATTGCTTTGCTTTGATTTGTTCATTGTTCATTGTTAAATTTTAACAATAAACCTGATTTGCAATGGGGTTTGAATCATTTTGACTGCAACTATAGATAATAAAAAATTTTTTGCATGTGTTTTGACTGCCAGATTTTGAGAACTGTGGTTTGTAAAGCTTCACATCTTTCATTTTAATTAAATCCGTTAGTTAGTAACCCTCAAGACGGTCCTGTCCGAAGGCTACAATTTCCACAACACATATAAAGCTTTATCGGGTTTATAATAATAATAATAATAATAATAATAATAATAATAATGGTTTCCATTAAAATATAGCACTTTTCTAACACTACACATGTATACACATGTACACACACACACAAATACTTTATTTATTTACAATGTAAGGTTTAAAATTATTAGCAAGTCTTAATCCTGTCCTGGTATGCATCTTGCCGTTAGTGTCGGTGTTCTCCAGCCTCTTCTCTGCCCGCGTCCACTTTCTTGTGTAGCTGGATTTCCCAGAGGAAACACACTCAGGCACACACACACACACACACACACACACACACACAGGCTGCCCTCGTCCTAGTTCCGGTAGACCCTATCAGGCAGGTGACCTTAATACACAGCAGCTATGCATTGTAGGTCCTCATAAGGTGACTTTGACTTGAAATAGGAACATGCTCACACACACACACACACACACACACACACACACACACACACACACAGCGTGCTATTCTATAGCAGGTTCAGTGCGACTGAATTGTGCTTTGTAGCTCTAATGTATCAGGCAGGTCACAGTTCGTTTATTAAGGACAGAGCTGTAACACGACCTCCATTAAGCTTAAATCGTAGAAGTCGTGTTCACATTCATAGTATTCATGTACCAGACATTATAAAGTATATTATAAAACATTCTAAATATTTCGTTGATTTTCACAGGAAGTCTCTTTAGGAATACTTTGCGTGCAGTTGGTCCCATGAAAAAAAGGTTGATTTGATTTGATTTAGTTTATTTGCTAAACTTATAATCTCACAATTGGTGTGCCTTTTAGTCCTCGTAACTCTTCAAAACTCAATCGTTTATTTGCTGATGGATGTATTTTACTCTCGAACGAGCACAAGTACAAAACACGGTGGAAAGTAAGAGAGTTTCGCTTTTTATTGCAAAGATTGAACGAATACACAAAACGTGTTTTGTTGTTATTGCTGTCGTTGTTTAGAAAATGAAGGTTGGGATAACAGTAAGGAACCCGAAGGAAAAAATAAAGGTGAAGAAATTTGAAAGGAAAGAAAAGGTATATTAAGGAATATCCTGCACACGGACATGCGCTTGTCCCTAAATTAAACACCATTGTGCAACAGTACACAAAGCAAATACTTGTTGGGGAAATGTGGTCAGCTAGCATCCGTACTGATGGCTTGAAGAAATTAAGGGCGTTCTCATGATTTATTCATTGCGCTTATTTTGCAATTAATAATTTACTTTGTCTATAAACGAATTAAAATGGGTTATACATTCAAGGTGACCTTGTCCGTCGATATCACAACATCATTAAATGTCATGGGAACTTAATTGTCTCCTTCCGCTGACCTTCAGGAAATTCAGACGACGCAACTTCCTGTTGAAAACTTTAATATTATGGGCTATTTTGTGTCAGTTCATGACTTATAATCCATTTACTTCAGTTCCAGGTTGTAACACTACAAACACTGGAAAAAATGGCATCTTAGCACACGGAAATACCACGCATACACACGCTTCCTAATTTAATTTAGGATTTAATGAGTCAAATTTAATGAGTATTTCCTAATTATATAGTTATAAGATTACAGTAAACCAAAATAAGATTATTAGGCCTATTTCTAGATATCTTTTACTCATATCAAGCATTTTTTTTTTTCCTGCATTTATTTCTAGAAAGAAGCCAATAGAGTAAGACAAGATAATGCTTGAAATGAATAAAAATGTGCAGAGGTAGGTTTAATAGTCGTATATTTGGATGTTGTAATCTTATAAAAGGAAATACTAGATCAATTTGACTATATTTAAGATATTTTCACTTGCTCACTTGGGGTTTTTTGGCATTGAAAATGGGGAAAAGATCAAAAGGGGTGAATGCTTATGCAAGGCACTGTAATATCAGTTCAGTGGTTATTCTAGCGACGGAAAGGGGGGCTGTAATCGGTAAGTGTAGAGTCACAGAGTGATTTCTGTGCTAGGTTAATGCGTGTACAGTGGATTTACTCAGTAAAACTGGTTGACACGTTGTGATCGGGCTCAGAAGGTTTTCTTCTCAAACCTGAGCGTGATGTGTGAGAAGTCCACGAGCAGGCTTGCCGAACCTCACTGCTGATATTTTTAGCTGTGAGTGGGCTCCTCTCGCACCGGGGGAGAACTGCGTCACTTCGCACCAGAGAAACTCTCACATGGCAAAACAAAAGCCAATACTCCAGAGCTGCTCTGGGGGGAAAAAAGAAGAAGAAAAAAGATGCTCCTGCATGTGATTGCATAACACGTGCACAGGAAAACAGTTTATCCGTGTCAGAACAAGAGCTGATACGAAGCTAATACATTTAATGGAGAGATGTTCTGCTTTTCTTTCCGTATTACCGTCACGGTCTTTCGTTCTAGGTGAACAAATGATTGTTTTCCTCTGTCTGCCATCACCGTTAGTAATAACTGGGAATGTTTGCGTCTGCATGATGAGCATTTACCGCTTTCAAACGCACAAGCCCATTGTATTTGGCTGATATATTTTTGTTAATTGCTATCTCCTTTTTTTTCATTTTTTTTTTATTTTATTTACTCTTTTCAACACTTTTGCTTGCTCTCTCATTACTCCCACACAGGTGCCGGTCTACCTGCCAATTATTCCTCCCACGAGCGACCCCCTTCACCGAACATCATCGTGTGTTCGTTTCTCGAGCGCTTTTATTCCTACGGAAATGATCGATCGTGCTTCCGTTTTAACTAGCACCTCTCGATGACGCTAAAGTAATAACGGGAACGGTGGATACGTTCAGAACTGAACTGTTATGGTTTACTTCACCTACACTGTGCTGTACTTCGAAGTTGAAGAAAGTAAATGGAAGCATGTTAAATTAGCCATTTAAACAACCGCTACAACGTGCATCACGAACAACTTCGCATGTGCCACAATGCCGTCACTGACATGAGGCAGCTGTGGCTCAGGTGGTAGAGCGGGTTGTCTACTGATCATAGGGTCGGCCCACATGACTCCACATGCCGACTTGTCCTTGGGCAAGACACTGAACTCCAAGTTGCTTCCGAGGGCAAGCTAGCATCTTGATGGCAGCTCTGCTATCACTGGTGTGTGTGTGTGAATGGGTGAATGAGACATAGTGTAAAGCGCTTTGGAACCGCTAAGGTTGAAAAAGCACCAGGTCTGCTACCATTAGTGTGTGTGTGTGTGTGTGTGTGAATGGGTGAATGAGACATAGTGTAAAGCACTTTGGAACCGCTAAGGTTAAAAAAGCGCTAAATAAGTGCAGACAATTCACCAGACCATTTACCATGACTGGAGTTTAAAGTAGATAATACAATAATGTGATTTTATACTACAGCGCTGTTAAATTCTCGAATCTGGTTGATCAAAAGCTGTTGATTAATTTGCTATAACAGCAGCTCTGATCACTAGTTCCGTCCGTGAGGCAAATCACAGGTTCACATTAACACGCTTGTTCTAATATATGTTATCGTTATTATAGCAACAACTTACACAGGGCCTTCTTTAGTGGAGACGCCACATAAATCAGTAAAGCTGTAGCTATGTAAGTCTTCAGCATGGAGGAGCTTCTCGGTAACACGACAAGCTGAATTTTTGAATCTTATTAACTTTAAGAGAGAGAGAGAGAGAGAAAAAGTGAGGCTGTTGAGTGAAATAATGGTTATAGTTATAGCTGTAGCTATATACGTTATAGTTATAACATTACTGCCAGATGTTCCACAACATTAAGTGTAACTATAAACGGATCAAAACTATAACGTGAAACTAAAACCATACGTTTGATTCTTTCATGAATAAAGATCTGTCATTCTTAGCGATTGCTGGTACAAGAGGAATAAAAAGAATCGACTTTGACGTGACGACAGTAATCCCGCTACCCGTCGGCCCGCATCACACCTCCCTGTCACGGATCGTTTACCTTTAAACGCACCGCGCGTCGTTATTTTATTCCTTACATATTGTCACAAACATGAAAGGCAGGACATGAACTCCAGATATGTGAGTTTGATATGCGAGTTAGATATGTCCTCGGCGTCCACGACGTCCCTAAGGTCCTCAACGTACATTATGGCTACGAGTCAAATGTCTATATGCATGCGGGCAAATGCAGAGCTGAATGTACGTAAGTCATGGGAGGCTTATATAACGTCCATTTAGACTTAATAACAGATTAAAACCAGATTTTTAAAAGCTGGTTATAGGAACTTCACGACAATGGAAGCGTATGTCGACAACAATATATAACTAGCCTCAAGCCATGAAGCTGTATAAACACTGCCCATAAGCTGTCGTTGGAATCAGAGTGATAAAGTGTGCTCCAATCGAAAGCAGAGCAGCTCTAGCTCATCCGCTTTAAAACCCACAGACTTCAGCCTTGCTAGTCATTACAACCTGATTATCAGCCGATAGAAAGCAATTTGGGCAGCTGAGACGTATCGACGGTGCTGTACAGGAGTGTATGCTGCCTGCCAGCAGGACAGTAATGATGTATGAGCCTGAGAGTGATGACTGACCTTCACAGCTGTTCTGCTCCAAACGAAATGGATGGCCAAGCTCCAAACAATCTGTACTTCACCAGTCCATTCTGCACTTATTGACTTTAAGGTTGTGAATCATATTTAGGCATTTAGTGGAACATGGCATGGCACTCAACGCGGACACACACACATGGCTCAACAAAATGAAAAAAGACGTCTTTTTTTGAGTATTATTATGATTGTAGTCATTACCAGCGAATAATACGCTTCAGTGTATTCGAGTGGCCACTTACAGCGCTCGCTGT
The DNA here is from genome assembly GCF_001660625.3 of Ictalurus punctatus. Classification (NCBI taxonomy): domain Eukaryota; kingdom Metazoa; phylum Chordata; class Actinopteri; order Siluriformes; family Ictaluridae; genus Ictalurus; species Ictalurus punctatus. The sequence goes on from NC_030417.2 coordinate 33,445,022, forward strand.
GTGAGCATTTATGTTCAGATTTGTCTGAACAGAACAGGATGTTGCAAAACATTCAGGCGCCTCTCAACACTCAGCATGAACCAAATGCAAACTCTTAGTGGTTTGTTACGAAACTCATGCTGCACTTGGCATATCTGGCAGAGAGAAGGGGCGCTGCAAAAATGAAACTAAACATTAATTGGGGCTTTTTCCTACTAATTAGCTGTAGAGGGTATAATTGCAATGGCAGTTCATATACAGTTAGTTGTGCTGCTCTGATCATGTGCAGATTGTGAAGTCGCAGTAGTGCAGTAGCCAGAAAAACATTGGCTATGTTTCAAAAACTGAATCAGAGTCCGAATCAGGATGATGTTTTATTGGCCAAATACATTTACGCATGTATAAGTCTATGTAAATATGACCAATGGCCAAATTTCTGGAGTTTAGCGGAGTTTAGCGTTCTTTATCGTGCAGTCATTGGTGTAGACGGAGAAGACCAATGGGGAAAGCATGCATCCATGAGACTTGGCAATACTGATGGACAGGGTTCCAGATTTGAGTTCCCCAAGCCATCATCATACTAATCAGAAAGTTGGAGATCCAGCGAAAGGTGGAGGAAGGTGCGGTAAAATCGGAAGTTTTAAAGTGTACTGTACACTGTAGTTCATCTATTGTCACTACAATAGTAGTCGGTACACAGTGTTTGGACGCACACCGATTACATCGCTTGCTGACTGACGGGAAGATTGAGGCGAGCTGACTGACGGGAAGATTGAGGCGAGCTGACTGACGGGAAGAGTGAGGCGAGCTGACTGACGGGAAGATTGAGGCGAGTTGACTGAAGGGAAGAGTGAGATGAGCCGACTGACAGGAAGAGTGAAGCGATCTGACTGACAGGAAGAGTGAAGCGATCTGACTGATGGGAAGAGTGAAGCGATCTGACTGACGGGAAGAGTGAAGCGATCTGACTGACGGGAAGAGTGAAGCGATCTGACTGACGGGAAGAGTGAGATGAGCCGACTGACAGGAAGAGTGAAGTGATCTGACTGACGGGAAGAGTGAAGCGATCTGACTGACGGGAAGAGTGAAGAGATATGACTGACGGGAAGAGTGAAGCGAGCTGACTGACGGGAAGAGTGAAGCGATCTGACTGACGGGAAGATTGACGCGATCTGACTGACGGGAAGAGTGAAGCGAGCTGACTGACGGGAAGAGTGAAGCGATCTGACTGACGGGAAGAGTGAAGCGATCTGACTGACGGGAAGAATGAGATGAGCCGACTGACAGGAAGAGTGAAGCGATCTGACTGACGGGAAGAATGAGATGAGCCGACTGACAGGAAGAGTGAAGCGATCTGACTGACAGGAAGATTGACGCGATCTGACTGACGGGAAGAGTGAAGCGATCTGACTGACGGGAAGAATGAGATGAGCCGACTGACAGGAAGAGTGAAGCGATCTGACTGACGGGAAGAGTGAAGCGATCTGACTGACGGGAAGAGTGAAGCGATCTGACTGACGGGAAGAGTGAAGCGAGCTGACTGACGGGAAGAGTGAAGCGATCTGACTGACGGGAAGAATGAGATGAGCCGACTGACAGGAAGAGTGAAGCGATCTGACTGACGGGAAGAGTGAAGCGATCTGACTGACGGGAAGAGTGAAGCGATCTGACTGACAGGAAGAGTGAAGCAATCTGACTGACGGGAAGAATGAGATGAGCCGACTGACAGGAAGAATGAGGTGAGTTTGTCATTGTACGGCTTTGTTGTTGTTTGTCGTTCCTTTCATTAAGAATAATAATGAACCAGGGACATGCAGAGAGTTCCTCAGGGACAGGGGTTCAAATGTGAAAACAAGGGCTATATCACCAAAGAGCTAATTTGCCTACTTTACTACTTTAACTACGTTAATACTTTATTAACTTTTATTTAACTACATTTAAATTTAAATTGATTCATATAGCAGAAGCTTTTCTCCAAAGCGACTTACATATCCTTATCCCCTGGTTGACATTGTAAACAGACTGTGTGTGGTCACAATAATGAATATGAGAATGACACTACTAATATAACCTAACGGTATTTTATTTTTACATGTAAAGACATAATGACAACAAAACAGCCATTTTTACCGGAGCGATGAATCCAAAGAATCATTAAAAGAAAATTGAAACATTATGAAATGTATTACCATCCACAAATGTACTGGCACACGCCGTGTATTTCACTTACTGTAAAGTCAATAAAACTATTCATTTCACGATTAAATTTACTTTTGGCAGCAGCACTTCGTTTTCCATAAAACTGCAGCACTGCTTGCTGGACTGGCTTTTTAACGTTTTAAGATGTCCCGTTCGTGGCCTCCTTCTGCGGTTTTCCTTTCGTTTTCTGCCGTTTCTGTGTGTTTGGAATCATCCACATTGGCTTAGTGGTTAGCACGTTCTTCCTTCAATCCCCTCTTCAGGAGGTGAAGTGGAGGAAACGAAAGCTGAAATTCGGATTCTGTCGTCTCATAGTCGTCTTCTGTACTCAATCCCGAACGTCTTCAACGTATAGCGTAAACAGTGGAGTTCGTCGTGTTGTTCCAATAGTTTTGGAGGGGACCGTATATGCGCAATAGCCATACACTCACTGCCAGTCAAACATCTGCCCTTTCTTACCTTTTATTACACTCTTATTGTCACAAACCAAACGCAGTGCTTTCTACCACTGTAATGTAAATCACAGCTGAGCCTACCGTTTCCGTTGAAGTGCAGTGTTGAAGTATTTGTACATGAGGATCGAAGTAATTGTGTTCTGTTGTCCGAGATGAGATTCGTGTGCGTGCTGAATGTATCGTGTTGCAACCAAACACCCAGAAAAATATATGTAAATGTATATGGTGAATAAAATGATTCTGATTCTCAGACCCTATTGGAACTCTTGAATGCTTTATTAAAGGAAGCTGCACTTGCAATGTAAACCCTTTAGGTCTAGATAGTGCCAGTATTAATAATTATAATAATAATGAGTCTTTATCGATCGCATATACACATTCAGAGTGAAATTCCTTCCTTCGCATATCCTAGCAGGTCAGGAAGTTGGGGTCAGAGCGCAGGGTCAGCCATGATACAGCGCTCCTGGAGCAGAGAGGGTTAAGGGCTTTGCTCAAGGGCCCAACAGTGGCAGCTTAGCAGTGCTGGGGCCTGAACTCCTGAACTTCCAATCAACTGTGAAAGTATGAATATATATGTGCCTTATTGGTGAAAAAAATTGAAATCAAATTTGAGGTGGTAACAGTAACTGTGCTTTGCATTGGCCGGCATAACTCCATCGCGTCGTTCATTATTTTCTGTCATGTTCTATTACTTCTCAATTCACTTCTACATATTCCTTGGTTAGACTGTAAGTATTTCAGATGAGCTCACCGAAACAAAAACGTTCCAATGTGGTACGTTTCAAAACCTTTGACTGGTAGTGTCTATTAACACTTGGATTTTATTCTCATTCTTCTCATTCTTTAGTGTCTCATCCAAACCTCAGTGCTTTTATCCAGTGACTATAATGAAAAATGATCAGACTAATGTTATATGAGGGTAAGCGTGGAGCGAGGAGTGGAAGTGTAGGACGAAGCCCAGTTCCCTGGAGTTTAAGAGGTTAATTAGAAGCAAAAAAGTAGGAGTACGTTTCATTTAGTAGGACTCCTGTAGTAGCGCTATCCCAAAGCGATGCAGAAATGTTAATAAGTGCCGTAATAAAGAGCAAGAGTGTGTGTGGGTGTTTACACGTGTGGCCTGTAACCACGTGGTGCCGTACGCTGATGGATCTGCAGGTCAAGCTGATATTAGGGTGCTAGGTAAAGCCTTCTGGTGACAGGTTTGTTTTTTTGGTAGTTTTTAAAATTTCATTATTATTATTGTTATTATTATTATGTTAATTGAGTCAAGTGTGTGCAGGTGTGTTTCTGAGAAGCACTCAAACCCCCCCGGCAGGATCAGATAAATAACAGCAGTGAGATGATTATTAGGCCGCATTCAGAGCCGTGAGTGCAGCAGAGAAACTCCGGGTCAAAGAGAAAAACTGTTTTAATTAACCCTAGTTAAGATCAGCATAGTGTGTAATAAGGGTATGTTTTTTTTGCTCTCGTGTGCGCTCTGGTGTAATTTAATAATCGGCCCTGTTGATAGGGGGTTCTATTTGTTTCATCCCGACACAATCCTACAGAGGTTCCAGGGCTTGTTTTAATATGATCTCAAAATCCTGGGAGCAGGTGCTAGATTTAAATGTATTTATTCAGCAGACGTGTTTATCCAAGGTGGCTCACAAGTGAGGCAGCATACCACCTGCTATTAACAGAGCTGATAACAAGCGCAAAGTAGTTGGAGGAAGTAGAGAAAGAGCCAGTGCTGTGTAAAATACTTCACACGCCTGTGCCAGGTGATGTTAATTGATGTATTTCATGCAAATCATAGCAATACACAAGTAATTCCACTTGGGAACATACGGTTTAGGTCGTAAGTTTACATACGCCTTGCAGAATCTGCAAAATGTTAATAATAATAATAATTATTTTTAAATAAGACGGGATCATTAAAATTGCGGTTTGTTATTTATTTAGTCCTGCCCTGAGTAAGCTATTTCGCATACCCGATGTTCACATATTGTCCACAATACACTATAATAAGTGAATTTACACAAATGAACCCGCTCAAAAGTTTACACACGCTCGATTCTTAATACCGTGTGTGGGACTTGTACACAACTACTATTACAAAAGGTGCAAACGTTCACTGATGCTCAAGAAGGCAACACGATACATTAAGAGCCAGGGGGGTGTAAACTTTTGAACAGGGTGATCTGTGTAAATTGTTGTTATTTTGTTTAAAGATCTTGTTAGATCTTCATTTAGTACTGCTCTTCAGACGTTGTTTCCCAGAAGACGAAATAATAACAATTTACACAGAGTCCATCCATCCAGCCATCTTCTATACCGCTTTATCCTTTTCAGGGTCGCGGGGAACCTGGAGTCTATCCCAGGGAGCATCGGGCACAAGGCGGGGTACACCCTGGACAGGGTGCCAGTCCATCGCAGGGCATACAATCACATACACATTCACACACCCATTCATACACTATGGACACTTTGGACATGCCAGTCAGTCTACCATGCAGGTCTTTGGACTGGGGGAGGAAACCGGAGTACCCGGAGGAAACCCCCGCAGCACGGGGAGAACACGCAAACTCCGCACACACAGGGCCACGGTGGGAATCGAACCCCCGATCCTGGAGGTGTGAGACGTGAGGCGAACGTACTCGCATCTCGGTCGACCCTCTACTAGACACCACTGGATAGATGGAGCCTTACCTACACATGAGGATTGGCGTAAATGCTCGTCAGCATCGGTAAATAGTCACAGTACAAAGGGTTTTTTTTTTTTAACCTCATGAAAAAACAAATAGACTCAGAGCGGAAGAGCGCTGGGTTTATACTTCAGTATTCAAGTGCACTCAGTAAAGCTGATTTGTTTTCTTTAGAGTGCAGACATTGGTTTTTCTTGTTCATAGCTTAGACTTAAATCTGCTTCAGCTCTATTGAATCCAGAGACCGAGAGCTCAGCTGTCTTTTCATTATATCTACGAAATCATTTGAATGCATCAGTCGCAGCAGTGGTTTTTCCAGTAGCAACAACGTCAAATTTGTTTGGACCAAAATCTGCCGTACGATTCAGTGGGAGGGGCATAAAGAATCTTAAAACATCTGGCAGTTATTTACAATCAAAACACTGCTATTGCTGCAGATATGAGTATATGATATTGAGGAAAAATTCTCACAATGTCCTTTTTTTATTATAGCAACGTGGGAATTCTCTGTACAAGGTCAATACCTTGATTGGATTTTTAAATTCTGATTTCTCTCCAGCAAAGGTTTCATTTCTCATCCTGTTCCTGATTATATCATTTATTCTTGTAGTATTTTTACAGAACGCTAGTACAGTGGGTCATGTTGAACTCACAGCACCAGGGTCCCCGGTTTGATCCGGACCTCAGTTTGCTTTCTGTATGTAGTTTCATATGTTCTCTCAGTGTTTGCATGGCTTTCCTTCCACCTCCTAAAAACATGCTTCTAGGTGGATTGGCTGTGCTAAATTACCCCTAGGAATGAATGAGCCAATGTGTCAATATATGCGCGTCCAGGGTGTATTCCTACCTCAAGATAAGCTTCGGATCCACAGCAACACTGACCAACATAAAGCAGTTAGTGGAGAAAATAAAGCAATCATTGGATTCTCCGTACTAAATATCATAATACGTCTCGCGTCTCGTGAAACGGCCTCAAGGATCATGAATTCATATTTGGAACAAAATAACAGTGTTATTATAACCAGCGTTCGTGTCAGGCTCCAAGTTGCCTCTCGGTTCCACAGAGACAAAACCCACGTCTTTACGGATTGAAAGGATTAAAAAAACGAGTCGCTTTTGCAGAGAACACAAAGGTAACTCCGGCGTATGAATGTAGCACACGGTATGGATCTTTGTGAAAGAGCGCGAGGGGATAGGAGGCTGTGAAATGGGAGGTATATTATGGGATGGACAAGTTCTACACTGTTCCCTGGATACTGGAACCCACTTCCGCATTAGAGTAACCTTGACTGCAGTGTTGTAGGGCGACACACTTAAAGAGGAATCACGCCGGAATACACAGAGCTCTACACACACACACACACAGAGAGAGAGAGAGAGAGAGAGAGACCGGGATATCCGGATCGGGCTTGTAGGAGCACCGAGGCATTTTATGGGTGCAAACCTAATTGGTCCCTTTGGAGACGTCACAGACCTACGCTGGAAACATCATAATCAGCAGAAAATGTTGTAGTCAAGCACTAATATCATTTTTCCACTGCCCTTTTGGCAACAAACTGCTTTTTCACCGTTGACCACAAGACTAGTATCATAGGTTGGAGTTCTACGGTTTATGCTAGGGATGGATCAATACCTTTGTTTTTTTTAAAGCCAAGTATGAGTACATGGTTTGTTTGTTTCTTTGTCACTCATCAATACTGATACTGAGACTGCTGTATAACTGATTAGCTCTATTTATGTTGGTTGCTGGTAATGAACTGCTCGTCCTGAGTTTTATGTTTATACAGATAATAAAGAGAGAGGACGGCAGACCTGAGCAGTATCAGCAAGCATGGTCCTTAAAGTGTACCTATTATGTTTTTTTCAAATATTACCTTTCGTATAGCGTGTTAAAGAGCTTTCGGTTTGGCTTCTGGGACTTTCATTGATGACTTTTTTTCACATATCTTGGAGCACATCCTGATGGTTTTATTACTTGTATACCACAGCAATTTGCTATTTGCATTTTTTTATTATTAATTAAAGCGCACCTATTATGGTTTTCCAAATATTACCTTTCATGTAGTGTGTTATAGAGCTGTTTGTGAATGTAAAAAAGTCTGCAAAGTTTCAAAAATCTAAGCGCACGACAAACAGCGTTATCGACTCCCAAACGAAGGAACCGATTCTGAACAGCTGAAACGAGTCGTTAGTGATTCCAGACATACTGCCTGTACTAACCTACGTAGGTTTGTAACAAAAAGCCCCGCCTCTGGTCTTCATTGGCTGCTCGTTGACAGCGGTAGACCAATCACAACAGACTGGGATATCTGACCAATCAGAGCAGAGTATGCTCTCTGAAAGGAAGAGTTTAGAACGAGTCATTTAGAACGGATCATTGAACGAGTCGTTTGTGACACTGGGAGGGAAAAAATGTTTTTTTGACCTTGGTTGCATGTAAATCTATTGTATGAGACCTTTAAAACAAAATGAGGCACGTTTCAAAACCATAATAGGTGCGCTTTAAAAAGGAGTGCAAGCTGCCGTCAATTACACAGCACAGTTTTTGGCAGATCGAGTAAAAGGCTGAGAGCGTCTACACAAACCGAGAGTAATACAAACATACGGACGGAGTTTTTTTGGACTGGTAAATAGTTTAATGGGGGCGGCATGTGCTATGAAAAGTAACATTGTGCTGCTTATTTACAACCTCTACAGACAATTCAGTTTACTTTTCATGCCAGAATAGCATGACAATGCAGAAAAACGTTCGTTTTCAGTCAGCTGTAGAAGTATTGGTACCCTTGGTATTGATAAACAAAACAATGTCATGATTCAGTGAGAGATGAAAGCTCAAATGATATTATTTTTATTAGCTTTTTTTTTTTACATCTATGTTTGCTAAGGGTGGCAATAATTCCTTATACATTTGTGTCACGCACTGTCAGAGTTCTTACAGTGTCACTTTCATTTCAACACATTTTATTAATATTGGACTGACTTGTCATCGTGTTGCATTTTTACTCGTCGTTATTGTTGACGACTTTTAAAAACCTTTTCATGAATAAATTTGTCTCAGACATTCTACGCCGGTTAGCAATGAATACGTTTCACGGTAACACGAGCACGGCCATGTTTAAGTCAACAATGACTTTGTTTCTTGCTGAATTGATGAAGCAGCCTCCTTCACTATCATCGCTGTGATTGTTCCAGTCATCTCTTAATCTGGTGAGGAATGATGTAGAACCAGAACCTGTAGTTCCCTTCCTGTTTGGGTTCTTGATTTTGCATATGTAGTGAAAAAGCGCAAATAGAACCTTGAACAGTTTTGTTGTGTTTGTGTGTGTGCGTGCGTGTGTGCGTGCGTGCGTGCGTGTGTGTGTGTGTGTGTGCGTGTGTGTGTTTGTCATGCTTTTAATGTTGAGCTACAGTGTCATACACAGCACTAAAATGTGTGAAATCCAGGCTGACATTTCCACCAACTAACATACTGTGTGTGTGTGTGTGTGTGTGTGTGTGTGTGTGTGTGTCTGCACGTGTGCGTGTGCTCAATGCCAAAGAGCGCGCCTCCCCTCTTCTGTCTTCCCTCTGTTCTCTTGCCCTTGAGGTCATTATGAATACACAGGCCACAGAAAGCTCTTGTACCCCATCTGCCAGAAAAAAAATAAAGAGAGAGAGAGAGAGAGATGGATGGATAGAGAGGAGAAAGGGAACAAGAGATGGAGAGAGAGAGAGAGAGAGAGAGAGAGAGAGCAAAACAGAAAAACAGAGAGAGTTATTAATCATAATACCAGATTCATAATCAGGTGTTTACACCTCAAAGCTTTTCATCAAAAAGCATCAAATCAGAGGGAAAAATGCATGAACACACACACACACACAAACACACACACACACACACACACACACACACAATACACTTAGGGGAATATTCACTGGCGGTGAATATCAAAAACCCACATATGGGCCAAAAAAGCACAAGATTGTTTTTTTGATATTGAGATTTCTATTGTGTTTTAAAATTAAGGAGCGGAGGTTTTACAGAGAGAGAGAATGGGAGAGAGAGAGAGAGAGAGAGAGAGAGAGAGAGAGAGATTAAATTGCTTATTGTGCTCTTCTGAAGATGTTTACATCATAGCACTCTCACACCCCAGAGATATAAACAGCTTGTGGTATGGGTTGTTCTGTACAGAGTTGTACATCAGTGTGTTTTCACTTCTCGCATGCGTTTCCTTTCTCTTTACTGTTCTTGCCATTGAAGTGTGTCAGATTTGTTGAGGTGTGACCTAAACAATTCCGTGCAAATGTCAACACTACCTTTAAAAAATAAAGTTCTTTTAACAAAAAAACTCCTCTTGTTAGGTTGTCCGTTTAGGTCTGTATTTTACCGCATTAATGTGCTGTAGTAGACATTTTAAGCCAATCGCCATGCTTATCCACCACATATGATGTGTACACCAATACTAAAATAGCATTCTCAACCAGCTGTATTTCATGTTTTTAAAAGAGGGTTTAAAAACCTGTTGTTGTTGTTGTTGTTGTTGTTGTTGTTGTTTTTTACTTTATATTAAAAATAAGCATTTTGCAGAAAGATGGACAAATGTCTGAGAAATAAATACACTCACTTTTCCATAACAGCGCTGCCTTTGGAATTTATGAGGGCTATATTTAGGACGTCAAGACGCTTCACTGCTGCGTCACGTCCGTAACGTTTTAAGATCAAGTTTATATCATATAATAATTACTAATACAAAAAAAGTTACGGACGTGACCATTACGGACGTGACCGTTAGAGGACGCTTCATATTAAATCGTATGCACTGGCGCACATCTGTTTACCCAGATGCTGCTGTTAGATGACTGACTTGTATTACTGCGATCTGCTTCTGGCTTACTGTATATCAGAACATTGTACAAATGTAATTCATTCATTTATTCTAGTAACATAAAATTAATAAAATTCTAACAACAACGAGAGCACCATGGGGATTTACAGATCAGTACAATGTTATCGTTCTTACAGTATTTGAATAAATGTGAGTGTGTCTGAGAGAGAGAGAGAGAGAGAGACAGATGAACAGGCGTGCACATATGTTCAATCAGATGATCGCTTACCATAAAGGACACGCCTGGCGTGTTTTTCCCCCTCGCTGTTTTTCTCGCGCACGCCCTCACCTTTTATCGGACATCTGTTTAACACAGATCGTGTCGCTGCTTCTTTTTTGCTCCACTTAATAGGTAGAATCCAAATGACATCCAATATGAGACATGGTTAAAACATAACTACTGAAATTGTTAATACTACTAGCGATCATTTTGATACAAAGCATAATACTGTGATTATTTTGACTCTAGAGTGCACATTGAACTGCGCAAACCGGCTGAACACAGTGCGATTATTTTGACACATGATTGCGATTTGAACTCCATGCATCCATCCATCCATCCATCCATCCATACATACATACATTCATCCATTCATCCATTCATCCATCCATTCATCCATCCATCCATTCATCCATCCATACATACAATTATCCATTCATCCATCCATCCATTCATCCATCCATTCATCCACCCATCCATTCATCCATCCATACATACATACATTCATCCAACCATACATACATACATTCATCCATCCATCCATCCATCCATTCATCCAACCATACATACATACATTCATCCATTCATCCATCCATTCATCCATCCATCCATACATACATTCATACATTCATACATCCATTCATCCATCCATCCATTCATCCATCCATCCATCCATTCATCCATCCATACATTCATACATCCATCCATCCATTCTCCATACTGCTTGTCCTCTGTAGGGTCGCGATGATGCTGGATCCCTGCCTCGCGCACCATAGGCAGGGAAACACCCTGAACATATGGTCGGTCCATCACAGGGATAACACACAAACATACACTTATTCACACTCGCACTCACACCTACGGGCAATTTAGTGTCTTAAATTCACCTGACCTGCATGTTTTTGGATTGTGGGGGGAAACTGATCTGATAAATATTTAATTTCGCTGCTGATCTAGCTTGCAATTCTGTACCTTTCGTGGTCTCATACACAGAACAAATTCATGGTCTCGAAGTCTTGAACAGTGCCACACTGGTTACACCGTAACAGCCTCAGAGGGTGTTTTCACACCTAGTTCGTTTGAGCCCTCCGAACGCTCTCGGACTGGTTCAGCGTGTATAAGTGAACAAACCAAGTGGTCTCAGAGCCCCCTAAAAGGACCCAAAAGCGAACCTCCGGAGGTGGTCATTTGTGTGTCCGTTTGTGGTTCGATTTCTTCGTGATATGTGAAAGCAATGAGGTCCCAGTCCGATTTGCATTTCGTTTCGACGGAGGCTTGCCATACCTGCACCCATGTTCCGTCATTGCTGAAAAAAACACGAAATTTTTCACCATGTCAGGTCACGGGGTCGCGTGGTCTCAGGATGAGAGCTGTGCATGTCTTGAAATTTGGAAAGAGGATTGCATTAAACGCCAAGTATCCTCAACACATAAGAACATAAAAGTGTTGCTTTTGTTTTCTCAAAAAATGAAGGAAAGATGCTATAACAGAACAGAACTACAATGCTGGTTAAAAGTAAAAAAAAAAAAAAAAAAAACTACGACAGAAGTACATGAGCATCCATGACAAAATGTGGAGTCCACTGAAATGATGGATTCCTGTCCCTTCTATGATGACTTGGATGAAATTTTGGCAGCAAGCTGGGGTCTGAGTTCTTATGAAGTTGTAGTGTGAACAAGAAAGGGTCTGAGATCACTTCATTGCTGAAGAGGACCAAAAATAGAACCGTGTTCTCTTTTGAGTCCATTGTAGTGTGAACACCAATAGGACTGTGATCACTTTCGGCTGCTTCCCTTTCTGGTACACATTACGAGAACTGGGTTTTGTACTTTTAAAATTAACTATATGTGAAAACACTCAGAGACGCTGTGAACTCAGGTTTAAGGTTTAAGGGTGTATTCACATATAGTTCATTTTAAAAGAACCAAACTCTGTACTCAGGACATGGTTTGAGTACGGTTCGGTTTTGGGTCCTTTTGAGGGTCTGAGATCACTTGGTTTGTTCACATATACACGCTGAACTGCGCCGATGCTTTTCCATAGTCAGATAAGTTCTGCTTTCAGAAGCGTCACGTCCATAACGGAGAGACGTCACGTCCGTAACAATGGGTTTTCCTCATAAATGCGAAAACATCGATTAAAATAAAACAAATATTTCATGTTCTATGGAGAAGCCAAAAACTCGTGTCCTTTTTTTGTCACGTCCGTAACGTAGGTTTATTTTCCTCGTCTAAAATAGAAAACATGTCTTTAGACTGATATTTTTCTGATGTCTGGACTCTATCCTCAGGGGTTTAGGAAAATATAAAAAGATGGTTCAATATACTGCTAATAAATACATTCTCTGAGAATAGTTTTGACTGGAAATGTCACGTCCATAACGCTGGAATTGCGCTCATATTATTTCAACAAGAATGTTCTTATCTGTGTACTAGAGGTGTGCAGTGCGATTGGGATCTTCTGGGACCCAACCAAAAAGTCATATGAGCTCTTCCTTACATACACAGGCAATATATGGTGCCATTTGTATTGTGTATACATGTTCACTCATGCTGGATATACTGAAACCGCTGTTTTGCTCTCTCTGCAGAACAACTCCAAACAGCGGCAGGTGAGGAAGAAGACTGTGTCATTCAGCTCCATGCCAAGCGACCGCAAGATGAACAGCACGGCTGCCTGCATGGCCTTCATGTTGGAGGGATGCGAGATGAAAAAGGTCCGCTCCAACTCACGCATGTACAACCGGTACTTCCTACTAGACCCAGACTTGAGCTGGCTCCGCTGGGAACCTTCAAAAAAGGACTCTGAGAAGGCTAAGCTGGAGATCAAAAGCATCAAAGAGGTGCGCTTAGGGAAGAAGACCCCAGTCCTACGCAGCAACGGTCTCTCGGATCAGTTTCCAGATGAGTGTGCTTTCTCAATCATTTATGGAGACAACTACGAGTCTTTGGATTTAGTGGCAAGCACAGCAGATGTGGTCAGTACCTGGGTGATGGGACTGCGCTATCTGGTCTCTTACGGGCGACACATGGTTGGAGTGGTCGAAGCCACTCAGCCGAGCGTAAGAACATCCTGGATTGGCTCGGTGTTCGAGTTGGCTGATGTCGAGAGGCAGGGACACATTGACCTCTTTCGTGCCACACAGATTATCAAGGGGCTTAATCCAGGCATGAGGGAGTCACGGATTGAGCTGAAGTTTAAAGAACTTCAGAAAGCCAAAGAACGCTATGGCGAGGCCATCGACGTAGACTTATTTGTAGAGGCATATTGTGAATTGTGCACAAGACCTGAGATATTTTTCCTGCTTGTGCAGTTCTCTAGCAACAAGGAGTACCTGGATTCTAAGGACTTAATGTTGTTTGTGGAAGTTGAGCAGGGTGTAGAGGGAGTGACAGAAGAGATGTGCCGTGACATTGTGAGAAAATACGAGCCATCAGCTGAAGGCCGTGATCACGGCTACTTATCTATTGATGGTTTTACACATTACCTCTTGTCATCTGAGTGCCACATTTTTGACCCACAGCACAAAAGCGTTTGTCAGGACATGACACAACCCCTGTCTCACTACTACATCAACTCCTCACACAATGCGTCTTTGCTGGAGGACCATTACTGGGGCTCCTCAGACATTAGCAGCTATGTCCGTGCCCTGCGTATGGGCTGCCGCAGCATAGAGGTGGTGGTGTGGGACGGCCCTGACTGTGAGCCTGTGGTCTACGTAGGCAGCTCTGTGGCCTCCCAGTTGGCCTTCTCAAAAGTCCTGGATGTCGTTAACCAGTATGCCTTTGAGAGCTCAGAGTATCCTCTTATCCTGTGCCTAGTGACACACTGCAGTATCCCACAGCAGAGGGTCATGGCCCAGCACATAAAGAAGATCCTGGGGGACAAACTCCACACAGAGCCTCCCAGTCCTGAGGAAAACTATCTGCCCTCACCAGAGAAACTAAAGGGCAAGATACTTCTGAAAGGGAAATGCCTTCCACATGACATACAAGACTCTGAAGGGGAGGTGACTGATGAGGAAGAGGGTCTTGAGATGTCACGGCGCATGCTGGGAGCAGACGAGAAGGACCATCTCAATGGTTTTGGTTGCAAGAGGCTGCTACTTTGTAAGGAATTGTCAGATCTTGTCACCCTTTGCAAGTCTGTCCAATTTAGAGATTTTGAGTCCTCAAAGAGAGAACAGAAGCACTGGGAGATATGTTCTTTCAATGAGGTGGATGCTAATCGCTTTGCTAATGAGTACCCTGAGGACTTTGTCAGTTATAATAAGCGATTTCTATCACGGGTGTACCCAACTCCCATGCGCATTGATGCCAGCAATATGAACCCACAGGACTTTTGGAAATGTGGTTGTCAGATCGTGGCTATGAATTACCAGACACCAGGCCTGATGATGGACCTCAATTTGGGTTGGTTTAGGCAAAATGGCAACTGTGGTTATGTGCTACGCCCTGCCATAATGCGCGAGGAGGTCTCGTACTTCAGTGCCAATGCTCGTGACTCTTTGCCTGGTGTATCTGCCCAGCTCCTTCATATCAAGGTGATCAGTGGCCAAAACCTGCCAAAACCTCGAGGCTCAGCCGCAAAAGGTGATGTAGTTGAGCCATACATCTATGTAGAGATCCACGGGATCCCTGCCGATTGTGCTGAGCAGCGCACAAAGACTGTATCGCAGAATGGAGACAATCCCATTTTTGATGAGAGCTTTGAGTTCCAGATCAATCTCCCTGAACTAGCAGTTTTACGTTTTGTGGTTCTTGATGATGACTACATTGGGGATGAGTTCATTGGCCAGTACACCATACCCTTTGAGTGCCTGCAGCCTGGATATCGTCATGTACCACTGCAGTCACTCACAGGCGAGCTTTTGCCCAATACCACATTATTTGTTCATGTGGCCATTACGAACAGGCGTGGTGGGGGCAAAGCTCACAAGAGGGGTCTTTCTGTGAGGAAGGGTCGCAAGGCAAGGGAGTACACTTCAACCAAGAACACTGGGATCAAAGTCATAGATGAACTCTTCAGGGCTTCCACGCAGCCACTTCGGGAGGCAACAGATTTGCGGGAAAACGTGCAGGTAAGGCTTACGTGTACTTTTTCTGTCAAACACTCTTGTAGGCTTCAAGAAAAGAAAACAGAGTGGCTACTCAAGGCACCATGCTATTCTGTACATTACCTCTTGAAGGTCTGGTTAGAGATAAATCTGCTTTTCAAATGTGATAAGTCATTTTTATTAAGCTGCAGTGAAGCCAGCTGGCCATACTGAACATGAAACTTTCAAGCTCTATCTACCGACCGAATAGGTTACTATGTGCTTTATAAAGAGATCCGTAGTATGTCCCTTAAACAACATGTTTGATCATTTGATTTTTTCTTCTTAAATGTTTATGCACTGAATATAATCCCAAGACTTATGCACTGTTGCCTATTCATCATGCCTGCCTTACAAATATTATTATTAGATATATAGTTATTTAGTGACTAGCATTTCCCTATCAAAACCAAGGAGTTATTTTAATTTAATAAGATAAGGACTGGTCCATGGTGTCTAAAGACCTTCTTTAAGCTAGTCCTGGCTGAGGTTTTAATAGATGCTTGAGGAATGCTAGAGGAATTTGTGTCAGATGTAACAAGCGCCTCATAGTCTATTATGCAAACTGAGGACAAACCCTCAATTATAGGGAGAGCCAGAGAGGTTTTCTTTTTGTTGTTGCTGTTGTTGTTGCTTTTTACAATGAAGCTCATTAGTGGTTTATGTGATTCTGTGAAACCCAAGAAGACTTGATAATGTTTTTCCCAAATGCAGTATGTCCTTTACTGGAGAAAGTGCTATGTTGGCCTAATTATATAATAGGAGCGTCTCACCAAAGGGAGTAATAAAATAAGACAATGCAGGTCAACAGTTGATAACTAGACAGAGCATACTGTAGATAGACAATAGAGAATCTGCAGCAATCATTACTGCTTGAGCTGTTATTACGGTGATAAGTATTTGATTGTTCTTTTGTCTGGGATGTCTGCATTAATAATGTCTGCATTACTGAGGTGAGAGTGCTAAGTTGGTCTGTTTCAGGCTTTTACTTATTATTATCTTATATGGTTTGTCACCATTTATTAACAGTACACAGAAGTACAAAAATAATAACCCCAATGTCATTATCACTATCAATTTACAATCAGTAACAGTACAAATGACGTTCATTAGAAACCGAAAACATGGGTTCTCTCTTCGGCCATTTTTCTCCTTTTTCTTAACTATGAGTCATATGTGAATATCTTCTAAATGCGTTGCAAATTATAAGTGGATTTAAAAAATTTTGGTGTGTGTTGTGATGTGAATATTCTGATGAGGGGCAACAAGGTGACTTTTAATCTGAGGGTCCAGGGTTCAGGTCCCTGTTTGGGTGTTATGATACCCACATGTTGCTCCCTAGATTTGTTTTCTTGGGGCAATGGTGGCTCAGTGGTTAAAGGCTCTGGGTTACTGATCAGAAGGTCAGGAGTTTAAGCCCCAACACTGCCAAGCTACCACTGTTGGGCCCTTGGGCCAGGCCCTTAACCCTCAATTGCTCAGTTGTAGAAACATATCTCATGTAAGTCTCTCTGGATAAGGGCGTCTGCAAAATGCCGTAAATGTAGTTCATGTAGCTTTTATTTCGATTTTTTTTCTCTCCAGTGTCAACACTTTGCAAAAGTGAGAAGTAAAATTTTACATTTTCGAACACTGGAAGTCTTCAGGACAGACGATTTTGCGTTTACGTTTTCCCGGTAATATGACATGCTGCATTTTTTGTCTTAATGCGCGAGCGGAAGAAAAAGGAGCGGCTAGATTACACTTTTAACGTAATCGAAATGATTGCGTTACACAGTCCTGTAATTTGTATTCAGTACCAGATTAGATTTCCTCAGTAAGCCATGCAACACTGCTGTCCACCAATTTTCTGTGTTCTGCCACACAATACTTCAGGAACAATAACACCCTCATTCACACATTAGTGATTTACTGGCATATGTAATTACCTGGAAAAACGACAGCATGATGAATGGAAGAGGATTTGCACGAAATGAAAATGATAGTCATGATGAATTACTTTCCTCCTCCTACTGCAGGACCTCCACTTTCATTTCTGTTTTTGTTACCGTAGGAAAGGTGCATTGTACTGGTAAATTTTTCCACAAAAATAAGTTCTCTTGTGCACGGTTTCAGGAAATGAGATTTTTTTCCAGCTAATCAAGATGAAGACTTGATGGATAACTACTCAGAGCTTGTATTTCCTCTTTATTTAATTGCTTTTCTTTTTTGGGGGAAAAAAAACACGGATATAAATTGAAACGGAGCGTATTTCAGCGTATTATCGTGTAATTCCTTCCTTTTTCATCCTGTGTCTGATTTTTTTGATAGATCTCATCTTCGATGGTTATGAATTATTTATGAGACTTATTAGGTCAACATATTACTTGTTAATTATGAGACAATCTTGGGTGGTTTTTAGTCATTACAGCATAAACGACTTTTAGAAGCATGTGACTACCCTTAATTCTCTCCGTTTTTCTGTAAGTGCTATGGCGTTCTTCCATCTTCCAGAAACTGGAACTCTGTATGTCCTACTGCATTTCTCCGTCATATTTGATTTACCCCAAATCAATATGACTAGATCATGTTGCAAGGACTGAGCTGTGAGAGATAAAACTAAATGCGTTATAAATAACACAAGTTCGTCCTGGATATGATCAATATGCGTATTAGAGATGTTGGCGTTCGGGTGATAGCATCTGAAACATCAGTACACTTGCAGAAGATGAGTCGGGACAAATGATCTAATTGTGTGCTGGAAGAAGCAGCATTTTCCCGCGCTCTCGGTCACCGGGTGTGTGCGTTACATCATGGGACTTGAACCGTGATGTGAAGGGTCATTAAACTGAAGGGGAATGGAGTGATGCAGCACAAGAGAAGGACAAGCTGTGGGTGTAGAGAGAGAGAGAGAGAGAGACAGAGAGAGTGAGCATGTGTGCACGCATTTCCATGTGTTACGGCTCAGCAGATAGTTTCCTCGTGGGAACCAAATGTCCCGGTGGATGTTTTCACTGTTTTCTTTAAACAAACCGTTAATCTTCCTCACACCCAAGAACCCATGAAGAGAGAGAAAGATACAGAGCAAAAGAGAGAAATAGGTGTTCTTTAACATCTTTGAGTAATTTCACGATTTCCCCTCGCACTAGCGCTGGAGCACGCAGCACGCTCCGATACCCGAAGCACGAGCTGAAAGTGTGAGCGGGTTTGTCAGTGACACATGTGTTTTGTTGTGATTTCTGTTCTGTCTCCGCCCCTGTACTGTCATTGGTTATTTCGCGTATGTGTCATTAGTCTCAGCTGTTTTGTGTTTCACCCCTGATTATGTTTAGTATTTAAACCCCTCGTGTCTGTTTGTTCGTCGCAAAGTATTGCGTGAGTTTTCGTGTACCGAGCCTTTGTTCACCGTGTTTTGCTTCATAGTGTTGATCCTGTTCTTGTCCTCGTTTCTCCATTCCTGTTCAGCCTTGTTTATGCCTATTTTTGACCACGCTATTGTCTCACGTTTTGGATTGATCTGCCTGTCTCTACTCCTAATAAAGCCGTTATCTGCATTTGTATCCATCCTAACCCCATTACGTGCTTAACGCGACAGTAATTCCAGAGCTACTGTAAAGGCAGAGTCAGATCCAAATCTTACCCAACAACCCTCTGTTGAAGTTGGATTCAAAGATCAAAGGGAAAGTTGAATGACTATTAGTGATCATAGTAGAACTGATGACGTCAATTTGGTTAAGTATACAGTTAATTGTGTGAATGTCTTTGTGGGGTGTATGATTAGATTCAAAATTCTTTCAAAGGAATCCCGATTATGAAGACTTGTAGGCCTTAACACGCGATAACTGCCCTCTCCTACTAAAATACGTTGTTAGAAACACATGAAATATGTTCATTACTTTAAAAATCCTTAATATTTAATACATATTTTAACCTACGGAGGCCGCCATTATGTCACATGTGCAATGCACTCTGAGTCGATGATGTAAAACGGTTGCACTTGAGCTCTCAAAAGAATGAACTACTAGCCCAGAGATCAGGAAATGAATGCCACAATGCTTTTGGCTGTAATTTTCTAGTTCTTGTGTGCTGTGATACAGGGGATATCTGTAAATATAATCAAACCTGTAAGCATCTTGTTAGTGCATTTTTTCTGTATACTCTCATAACGTAAACTCCTGTAAAATTAGCCTAAAACAGCTAGCCAAGACATACCCAAAGTAACATTATAGCAGTTCTTGAACCATTTGGAGTACATGCATGGTTTTTTGAAAGGTGGACTAAATATTTATTTTACATAATTGGATTGTTTGGACCTTTGCCAGTGTAACAAGACTGTTTTTGTCAAGATGTTATTGATCAGTGGATTACTATGAGGCTTCATATGAGGTGAGTTGTTTCATAAGTGTTTGTTTGTATGTCGGTGGTCTGACAGAGACATTGATTGTAACTGCTGTGGTAATTGTATCTCGAAACGGTTTATATCAATCGAATCACGAGAATATCGGCTTTCCAAAGATATGAGTCCCTTCGTACACACAGAAGCTGTGTAGATAGCATAGATTTGCTCATAACATGGCGACATCGTGCTGGCGGGCCGTCTGAATTTTAACAGGATAAAGTATACAACTGCGAGATGGCTGGTAATCTCTAAAACTATTGATATTAGAATATGTTTCATCATAAAATGATAGTTTAATCCAAATGTTTACCTTGAACAACAAATGCTCTCGGTTGGCATAGACGTGCAGTTGCTACACAGACGCTATTGATTTTGCCTCACTCTCGCCTCCTCACCTCTCTGATCGTCTTCATTTTGATGTACATTTTGAGTAATGTCTTCTATATTAGCTTCCTCGCTTATGTTACGCTCTGGTTAAAATTGAAAAGGCTGAAGACTTGTTTATGTCACTGGAGGGTCACTGGAGAATCAAGACCGTTGCAAACATTTGACGTCACTACCCAGAATGCATTGCGATGGTAAATAGCAATGGTGGATAACCATTAAAACAAACAACTGACATCTAGAGTGTTTTTCTATAGCGGATTTATATATCGGAGGTCAGTGTTAATATAATAAGCCATACAAGTCTTCATAGTCGGGGTTCCCTTTAAGAACTATGATTATTCTGGGCAGAAAACACATACATGTGTGAATCATCCCTCATCAGGGCCCAACGCCAGTTTACTTTGGCTGAAAGGATGAGAATAGCAGAATTTTATGAGGGGTGATAAGGTCTGTAAAGATCTCCAAAGGAATGGGCAGTCGATGATACCTCAATGTTATATGGACAAAGAAAATGTACTTAATGTGACCACAGGAATGGTGATGTGCTTCACAGAATTCCCATGGAATAGTGATAAACTCCAACTCTCACATCAACTCAAAGTCTGTTAATTAGCTGATTGGTTGGATCAGATGTGTTAAAGCAAAGAAAACAAAAGACATGGCTCAGGTTAATCCAGGACCAGGGATAGTAAGCAGTAGGTTTCTTCTCACTCCAACACCACCTGGTGGTGAGGTAGCCCATCCTGAGTTACGTCAATACAAAATGCAAGGATTATCCCCCTGAACACACATCAGATTTTTCTCTGCTGACCAGTGAAGGAAAACAGTGAACCTACAAAAAAGTGCACCTACTAAGTGTTTTCTAAGTTTACTTATTAACTCACATTGAACACAAATAGAGACGGTTAATCATTGATTTGTCAGTAAAGCAATCTTAAGAGTTTAAACCAGAGCAAAGCGCAAAGGTTTGGAAAGCCTTTTATGTTACTTAAAAGCTGTGGGGTACATGAGGAATGGTGATGATGATGTTTGGGCAAATGGAGATGGGACAGGATTGGTGTTAGGCCATATGGGAATGGGGATGAGATGGTTTTGGACCACATGAGGGTGGGGTGTTGGACCATAGGCAGATCAGTTGATGGTGTTAAGACACATGGGGACTGTGTGCGGATAGTGTATGGGTGTAGGGTTGGTGTGGCAGCACATGGTGATGGTGTTGGGCCACATGGGCTTGTGGTTGGGATGGCATTAGGGTACATGTGGATAATGTGGAGATTGTGTAGGGACACATGGGAATAATGTTGGGTTACAAGGGGATGTGCTTGGGATGGTGTTGGGGCACATGGGGATGGGGTGTTAATGGCATTGGGGCACATGGGGATTTAGTGGGGATGGTATTAAGACTGCATAAGGATTGGGTAGGGATGGTATTGGGGCACATGTGGATGAGGTAGGGATGGAGTTGGGGTGCATGAGGTTGGGATGATGTTGGGCAGCATGGGGTGGAGGTGGCATTGGTGTTGGGTGATATAGTAATGGATGGGAATGGCACACGGGGATGAGGTGGGGATAGTATTGGGCCACATGGGCATGGGGTTGGGATGGCATTGGACCATGTGGGAATGGGTCAGTGATGGTTTTGGTGATGGGCCATATGGGGATGGGGCAGGGATGGAAGTGGACCACATGGGGATGGGGTGTTGATGGTGGTGGGCCATATGGGTATGGGGCAGGGATGGTGGTGGACTACTATGGATGGTGGTATGGGGTGTTGATGGTCTTGCAGAAAATGTGGATCTACTGGGGATGGTTGGGCCATATGGTGATGGGACTGGGGTGCTGTTGGGCTAGTTAATGGTGGGTAGGAATGGTATTTGGCCACATAGGCATGAGGAAGGGAATAATGTTGTGGTACATGCAGATGTGGTGTGGATGGTGCTGGTCCACAAGGGATGGGGAAGGTATGGAGTTGCTGCCTGTGGTGTTAATGGTATTAGATCATGCATAATATTGGATATGAACAGAAATATTCCTTTGTATAAGGCTTACAGTCTCCAATGGACTTATCAATCAAGCAGACTTCTTCTTCTTAGATATGCAGACTTTGTACAATGATACACTAAATCCTTGATATGAGAGCGCATAATGGTGTCATGGGAACCTACACCAGCAGCATGGAATAGCACTTTCTTCCCGATAAAATAGAGGAGGTCACACTCTACAAATCCATGGCTCTTTGATGGCGTTCCCCATATTTATTGGTGCTTATTTGAATGGCCTCGTCTTGCTCTTAACATCTGAGAGATTGCATAAGGAACATTTTTATAAAACAAACAATCATATGGCTTCCAGTTTAGTTATGCTTTAGTTGCTGAATGTGCTCCTATTATTAACTAGCACATGACTGTTTCTCAGCTGCTAACCCAGCAGGGAACACTTACTTTCCCCAATAGTGTGTTTCTTGCAGTAAAATGGATCAGCAGATGTGATACAGCAAACAGGTCGGTGCACTTAAAACTAGCGGTGACTTTAGATCAGCAGACGATTGTAAAGATCAGCTAGCTATATATTCTTGAATTCACATAACACCTAATTCAGCTGAAATTGTAGTTACTATAATTACAAGATGCCAATTGACCTAAAGTGTAAAAGGAGTTTCTAAGTTGGGTGTGTGTATATATCTCCAACAGAATGCAATGGTGTCATTTAAGGAGCTCTGTGGGCTGACCCCAGCGGCTAACATGAAGCAATGTATCCTGACCGTTTCATCATGGCTGCTGAACAGCGAGGGGTCTCTGCGCGTCACCGTGGACTTGAGTGAGTCCTACCCCACCATGGAGGCCCAGGGTGCTGTCCCCGAGCTACTGCGCAAAGTCCTCATGGCCTACGACACGGTGAGCTAGCATGCTATCTTTCCAACGTACTTATCGAGTATCGCCTAAACTTTAACACAAATAATCTATGATGTTAGCTAGTTTAAGGAATAATTACTATTTTAATACTTTAGTAGAAAGACCACCCTTCTAGCTATTATATTTCATGTCTGTTTCTGTTGTCACACCCGACACCTACACTTTTCCCTTGAATCTTCAGTAAAGTAGCTTCTAACCTTTTGTGCAAAACAAACATGTATTAGCTTTACCCAGTGTTCTCACTTCTTTGGCTTTCCAGAAAGAACTCAAACATTTGGCACAGTGAACTGACTTTTTTTTTTTTTTTTTACCATCCTCTGATCCAGTACCAAAGCCCAAAGCTTCCAGTTATTTTTATTAGCAACTCAAGAGGAACGAATGCTGTTTGGTGGCGGGGCTAGCAGCACTGTTTTTGGGATGATTGGTTATGTGGTCACATGACTAGCAAAAAAACCACACTAAACTTCCAAGAAATACATCACAATTTAAAAAAAGAAGTAAATAAAAATCACTGACCCCATCTTTATAAAAGAGCAAAGAACAAAATTGAATGCAAAGTTTTATAATATTTTGATGTGTACACAATAATAATATTGGTCTGAATATTGTATGGTCTATGTACGGTTAAAAAGATCGTCACATTTCAGTTTCAGTTTGTGGACTTTTCATGCATCATGTACACAGAGGCTGATGTCTGACACATTAAAACTCGGGCGTCAGAGAAAACAAAACCAGGTTTGATGAGTGGAAGTGTTTTGGCCAGAGAACTCTCCCGATACGCTCACAAACAAACACAACCTTATTGCGCATACCATTAGCACTACAGTTAAGTTTGTGTGTGCTTGTGTGTATGTCCATATCAGTTCCTGCTGAGATTTGACTTCCTGTTTCCTTCCTGTAGATGATCCAGACGAGCCGTACTCTGATCGAGTCAGCAGATAGTGTCTACTCCAAACTTACCCAGTCACAACGAGCAGGTTAGAACTCTCTCTCTATCTGTCTCTATGTCTCTCTCTCTCTTTCTTTCCCTGTCTCTCTCTTTCTTTGTCTGTCTCTCTCTGTCTCTCTCTCTCTCTCTCCGTTTCTCTCTTTCTCTCTCTGTGTCTCTCTCTGTCTCCCTCTTTCTCTCTCTCTCTCTGTCAGTCTCTCTCTCTGTCTCTCTCTTTCTCTCTGTCTCTCTTTCTCTCTCTGTGTCTCTGTCTCTCTCTTTCTCTCTCTCTCTCTGTCAGTCTCTCTCTCTGTCTCTCTTTCTCTCTCTGTCTCTCTCTCTGTCTCTCTCTCTCCGTTTCTCTCTTTCTCTCTCTGTGTCTCTCTCTTTCTCTCTCTCTCTCTCTCTGTCAGTCTCTCTCTCTGTCTCTCTTTCTCTCTCTGTCTCTCTCTCTGTCTCTCTCTCACTGTCTCTCTCTCGCTGTCTCTCTCTGTCTCTCTCTTTCTCTCTGTCTCTCTTTCTCTCTCTGTCTCTCTCTCTGTCTCTCTCTCACTGTCTCTCTCTCGCTGTCTCTCTCTGTCTCTCTCTTTCTCTCTGTCTCTCTTTCTCTCTGTCTCTCTCTCTCTCTCTCTCTGTCAGTCTCTCTCTCTGTCTCTCTCTGTGTCTCTGTCTCTCTCTTTCTCTCTCTCTCTCTGTCAGTCTCTCTCTCTGTCTCTCTGTCTCTCTCTCTGTCTCTCTCTCACTGTCTCTCTCTGTCTCTCTCTTTCTCTCTGTCTGTCTCTTTCTCTCTGTCTCTGTCTCTCTCTTTCTCTCTGTCTATCTTTCTCTCTGTGTCTCTCTCTCTCTGTCTCTGACTCTCTCTTTCTCTCTGTCTATCTTTCTCTCTCTTTCTCTCTCTCTCTGAATGGCGAGAATGGTTACCTTTTAATGCTTAACATTTCATTCTTGAAGGTATGCGTGTGTGACATTTTCTTTAATCCCACTCAAGCCGACTCCCACAGACAGTTTGACCGATCCCGCTCACTCTCACAGTTAGCATTTGTGATACAAACAAGTCATTTAAAGCACCCCGACTGTGACTAGGATAACCTGTACATTCTGTACATTCCCATGTTAATGAGCGTGGCCTTTTTCATATCTGACCACTTGTCTTAACGTAAAACCGCCTGCTGACATTTTTGTCCCGATGCACACCTCTACTGTGAGACACGTCTGTATTGAATTAGAAGCAGGGGTAACAAAACACATATGTCTTAGTCCAATCTTCTTTAAACATGCTGTTTTTGCCAAAGCTTCCCTTTCTAAGTTCTCTGGCTTTCTTTGACCCGATGTGCGGCCTTAAGTTAAATTTCACATTGAGCATGCGATTGGATGAGACACGAGAGGATCTGATACAGGAGCCAAGCTGGTTCATGTTCAAAGCAGGTTAAAAAAACAACAAAAAAACGAGAGTTTATTTAAAAAAAAAAAAAAGTATATTTATTCCTTAGGCTACACTGACAGTCTCTGTCTCTGTATTTTTTTTTAATGCTCGATTTGGACTGCATCCTTACCATGGTCTGTCAGCTGACAACCCCATGGGCTTATGGGATAAGTTGACATGTCGCTAAATGTGCACTCTTCCATAATTACACAGAACAATACACATAAGGACAAAACAGCAACTGATTAGCCAATCAGAGTCACTTGAAGTGGAGCATTCTGATTGGCAGTTACTGTCCTCTGACAGAACTATATGGGAAGCACCAACCGGACACAGATCAGGTGACGTGAGCTTTGATAGCCTAATTATTTAGGCAGTATTAGTAGAAAAAAAGTAGGGGAGATAAATAAAATGTGGTTTATAATTGTGCTGTTTGTTTATTTACAGAATGAACACATTCTCTCTCTCTCTCTCTCTCTCTCTCTCTCTCTCTCTCTCTCTCTCTCTCTGCTATTTCCACAGGGATATGATGAAAAAGTAAACGTGACTTTTATTTTAGGGCCGAATACTGTTTTAGGAAAGAAAAATTCTGCATTATACTGGAAAAACCTCATTGACATTAAAAGGGCTTGAATTTCAATTTCGAAACGCTGTTTGAAGCATGTGTGTAATCCAGACTGAGAGACAGAGCAAGAGAGGGAAGAATGTTAATAAGTAAACAAGTTGAGCTTCTTCACTCAAACCCCCCCCCTCTCTCCCCTTCTCTCCCTCTCCCTCTCCCTCCCTCTCACCCTCCCCTCCTCCTCCCTCTCTCTCCCTCTCCCTCTCCCTCCCTCTCACCCTCCCCCCCCCCCTCTCTCTCTCTCCCTCCCCCCCTCCCTCTCACCCTCCCCTCCTCCTCCCTCTCTCTCTCTCTCCCTCTCTCCCTCCCTCTAACCCTCACCCCCCCTCTCCCCCTCCCCCCTCTCTCTCCCCCCTCCCACCTCTCTCTCCCCCTCTCTCTCCCTCTCTCCCTCTCTCTCTTCCTATCTACCTCTCCCTCTCTCTCCCTTTCCCCCCTCTCTAACTCTCTCCCCCCTCCCTCCGTCTTTCTCTCCATCTCTTTCCCGCTCTCTCTCGCTCTCTCTCTCTCCAGCTCTCTCACCCTCTCTCTCCAGCTCTCTCTCTCCTTCTCTCTCTCTCTCCTCCCCTCTCTCTCCCTCCCTCTCTCTCTCTCCAGCTCTCTCTCCCCCTCTCTCTCTCCCTCTCTCTCCAGCTCTCTCTCTCCTTCTCTCTCTCTCGCTCTCTCTCTCTCCAGCTCTCTCTCACCCTCTCTCTCCAGCTCTCTCTCTCCTTCTCTCTCTCTCTCTCTCCTCCCCTCTCTCTCCCTCCCTCTCTCTCTCTCCAGCTCTCTCTCCCCCTCTCTCTCTCCAGCTCTCTCTCTCTCTCTCTCTCTCTCTCCAACTCTCTCTCCCTCTCTCTCTCTCTCCAGCTCTCTCTCCCCCTCTCTCTCTCCAGCTCTCTCTCTCTCTCCCCCCCCCTCTCTCTCCAGCTCTCTCTCCCCCTCTCTCTCCAGCTCTCTCTCTCCTTCTCTCTCTCTCTCCCCCTCTCTCTCCCCCCTCTTTCTCACCCTCCCTCCCTGTCTCTCTCTCCCCCTCTCTCTCTCTCCCCCTCTCTCTCCCCCCTCTTTCTCACCCTCCCTCCCTGTCTCTCTCTCCCCCTCTCTCTCTCCCCCTCTCTCTCCCTCCCTCTCTCTCTCCATCTCTCCCTCTCTCTGTCTCTCTCTCCCTCTTTCTCTTCCTCTCTCTCTCTCCATCTTTCCCTCTCTCCCTGTCTCTCTCTCTCCCTCTTTCTCTCTCTGCCTCTCTTTCTCTCCGTCTCTCCCTCCCTCTCTCTCGCTCTCCCCTCCCCTCTCCCCCCCCCCCCCTCTCTCCCTCTCCCTCTCCTCATTCTTCCTTGATCTGTCAGCTAGGCTGAATCATCTCTTCACTAATGGCCTGCTGTTCAATCTCTCACACAAATAGACCCTTGCAAGGATTCTGATGTTTTGTAAAATTTTTATATCTCTCTCTCACTCTCATTCTGTCTCATCTGGACATGGGAGAGCATCACAGCTGCCTGGCCCTTAATTAGTTGTGTCAATGTGAGTGTGTGTGTGTGTGTGTGTGTGTGTGAGAGAGAGAGACAAACAAGACAGCATGAATGGCTGTCCAGCACCTCTCGTTTTCCAATAAACACTTCAGGCTCACCTCCAGCCGTGTTTCATGCCATTTAGATGTACAGTATATAAGGGGTAAACTGGGATGTGCTGTATGCATAGGACATCTAAATAATAAAATTAGGGGTTTTGATTTGGAATGAATATTCAAACTAAAAACGATTTTGTTAATGCTACAAAGAGGGGACAAATGAAGCACCCTGAGTCCCTCTGTCACCACTGATATTAGTAGTTGCCATGTAACTCATCACCAGACCCCGTCTACTTGCTTTGCCAATAGTCTATATGCCTTCTGTCACTGTAAATCACCAGCATTCACTGCAAATAAATGGCTTCTGGCTACTTTGTCACATTACATTGCTGTCTTCCTCGTTCTCTCAGACTCTCACTCAGACACTGAATGAACGTAGCGTCTTAAAGGAAAACTCCACCTCGAAACATAAAGTGTGTTTGTATACAAGTATTTGTGATGTGTTTAGTGATTCCGGTGGTAATTCGTCACTTGTTGCCGTATTTTCCATCACGAGGGTGGGGAACATTGTTAGCGCACTTACAGTGGCATTTAGTAGAAGAAGAAAAAATGTAATCAATGTCAAAAATTCATGATAGAGTTGTTGTTGTTTTTTTTGGTCTCACTCACCATTTTCCAGCGATGTTCAATATGTCATATTAATGAGAAAAAAAACCCAGCATAGTGGTGACAGCAAACAAGTGGACTCGAGGTTCCAGAATGCAATGCAGCCCTAAGAGTTACGACAGTGGTCTGGTTCAGCTAGTTAGCCAACTATGATGAGGTGGACGGCGATATTAACATTCAAGCTTTGGAAGCTGATCTGTTTGAACACATTGCACACACAATGAGGAGGTGAGAGCTGGAAAGAGTAAATCGCTAAAGCTCTGCTGCATCGCTGTCTTCAGGTAGACATAAAACGAGGACTAAATTCCACTGTCGCCACTATCAGCAGGTAGTCTAAAGGCATTATGGGGAATGTAGGAAACATGTTTATGTTTTTACGATTTATCTTGGATTCCATTGAAGATCTGTTTTAATGATGAACTTATGAAGTTGTTCAGGGTGGAATTGTTTTTTCTCTTTATTCCACACCGTTCATTTTTAATGTGTATGATTGTTTATTATTTGTCATGGTGATAAGGTTGGTGTGGTTCTCTCTAGAAAAGGCTGATTTGGAGCTGTTTGGCTCAGTACTGTGAGGTCATTGTGTTTCGCAAATGCCTTCATGAATCAAAGCCAGGGAAATAAATGCCTCCAGTCTTTTGTGTCTAAGGCCACACTTGCTGGCATTTATGCCTCGACCGTACACCTCTGAACATGTGCTTGTGAAGTAAATGGATGGTGGTGGGGGTGATGGTCGGCAACAGTGATGATATTGTGAGTGGGTGTGGAGACACAGGACACAGCTGTGAGTCTGGCAGGCATTCAAACAGAAGAAGGATTTTGACACCTTTAGCTTTGGCACCCCCTAGCATGACGGGGTCTGTCAAGGGACTTCACTCTCCATCTCACGCTTTCTAACTGGTTATCTGACTCATCACACACACACACACACACACACGCGCACACACATTTTAGCACTTTGCTCGGATCAAGAAAAAGCCATGGTATTGTGATCCAACTCATTATCCAATCCATACACGACAGGCAATAATCTTTTAAAACAGGCATTTATCATCAGAACTGGAACTGCACTTTTTCAATTGGCTTTTGATTAAGTACCAAAGGTACAGGGTGTGATACTTGCTCAAGATTAGTACCAACAGTGCTGCTTTGGAGTGGCAGTATTGTTCATTATTCTGGCTCAGTCTCTTATCACTCAATGTGCAGCACCACTTGTACAATTAACGACAGAACCACATTTCTGAAGGTTGTCTGGTTTTTGTGATGGACAATCTAATTCATGGAACGAAGAGCAGACACAAGCGTTCGTTTTAGATCCGTCCGTTCGTTCATCTTCACGGCAAATTGGGCTTAATTTGGGGGTCCATCCTCATTATTGGGCAGCGTATAAAATAGCACTTGGTTCAACATATCCAGCGAGCCAATATTGCACAAGCAAAAACGTAATTAACTGCTACTGAGAAGCGACCCGAAGTATAATTCTGCCACCAACATAGGTTTGGTATTACCAGTTGCTGAGCAGTAACTGGTTTTCCTCAGCAGTAGCACTTGGAGTTCAGCCCAAATGGTTCAATTTTTGTTTCATCAGACCAGAGGATCTTTTCCCTCGTGCTTTCAGAGTCTGTCATATGCCTTTTACTCAGGAGTGGCTTCCATCTAGTCAGTGTACCATAAAGGCCTGATTGATGGAGTATTCCTGAGATGTTCTTCCATCTCTCCTGAGGACTTCTGAAGCTCTGTCAGAGTGGCCATTGGGCTCTTGTTCACCTCCATCACAAAGTCCCTTCTAGCCCACTTACTAAGTTTGGCTGAACATGCAGCTGTTGGAAGAGCCTTGGCAGTTTCAAACTTCTTCCCTTTCACAATGACGGAGCCCACTGTGCTCCTGAGAACATCTCAAAGGTTTTTTTTTTTAACATTTTCATTATGGATGTCGAGAGCGAGTTCCATGGACTCCATGCCTTAGTTTTTTGATATCCACTATGAGTTGTGAGACCTTATACACACAGGTGCGTGCCTTTCTAATCCAGTTAATTGAATTTGCCACAGGGGGAGAGTCTACTCATGTTCTAGCAACATATCAAGATAATGAAAGCAAACAAGATGCACCTGAGCTCAATTTGGACTGCCTTAGACAAGGGTCTGGATACATAGCTAATGAGATTTGGGGGGTTTAAAAAATTTTTCATTTTATTTTATTTAAATTTTCAAAAACGTATTTGCTTAGTGATTACGTATAACAATTGAATGAATCTATAAACACAATAAAGTGTGCTAAAAGCGAAGTGGTTGGAACGTTCAGTACGTGTGCCGTATGCTTACTGTAGATCTTCAGTAGTATTACAGTCCCCATTTCAATTTATTTGGAGTTATATTAACTGTTGTACAGGAATGCAATTTCAGACAGATAAAGCTTTGACAGTCTGTCTGTCTCCAAAACTAATTGCACGAATCTGGGGGGGGGCTACTCAAGTAGACACTTCAGTCTCAATTTAAACCTGACTTTATCTATAGCATCTACAGCACTATAAATACAGAGAACCCGCAGAAACGTGTTGTGAATATCAGTGATTTGTTCAGGCCCAACTGGGTTTTAAGGGACTGCATCCACTCTAATGGCTTCCAGAGCAAAATGTGGTTTTGGTTTGCTGTCAAGTAAATTTTTGTTGTTGTTACTCAGTGTGCAGCAAAACAGAACACGTTAGACAAACATTCCTCTCAGCGGAAAAGAGACCTCTGGGTTTGCACGAAATACAGACTATTAGTTTGACACAAAATATCATTGTTTCAGAACATGTTTCATTTATTTCTTTTGTTTTTAAAAAGCTGGCAAAAATCCTATTTATAGGCCATACAAGTGACAATCATTAATAATATCAAGGCGGTTATGTTCCACTTTTGAGCAGACAGGGAGCAGATGGGAAGTATAGGAGTTCAATCTGATTGTGCCATCTGCTGTGTGATTTTGATGAAGCACGTAATGCTGTTCTGGGGTTTCGGAATGTTTCACTGAGACTCAGTCTTCCCTGTGGATGCGACGGAAATCCGCGGCGTGGAGGGATTGAGTGTGTTGGTGCTGTTTTGCAGGGTTGGATTTCCATGAAGATCTGCACCGGATCGGCGCTAAGGAGGGCCTGAAAGGTAGAAAACTGCAGAAGGCTATGGAGAGCTACGCCTGGAACATCACTGTTCTCAAGGTGAGTGTGCTGCTCACGCAATGCTGTGTACAAAGCACGGTGTATGTGTGTGTTTGTGCGGAAATCGTGACGCAAGAAAGAAGCGCTTAACATGTACATATAGCAGGTGTTGAGCGTAAAAATAAGTTGTTAGTGTCCATGACTTGATGCATTAGCCACAGATTAGCCCATGTTATTTTCCAATCACAGCAGATTTGTACTTCACGACACACCACGAGTGTACGAATGAATAAACAGCAATGCTTCAGGGCAGCACAGCCTTCCCCGTTTTCATCGCTAATGCTGCAGTAATTAATCGTTGCTGATTGCCGACTACATCATTACACAACATTATTCGGAGTTTCAGCAGCACACACAGAAATTTGCAGAAGAGCGACTGGTGTTTATACACAAAAGTAGTAATACTTCCCTAAATCTGCTCGGTAATTTGGTCATGCTGCACTTTTTTTTTTTCTCCAGTCACATTAGTGAAGTTAGTGAAGATAGTAGAGTGTCTGTGATGTCAGTGAGGAGGAAATAAGTGAAGTATAGGAATACGGTTATTGTATGTTAGTGAAGTTTATTCGTTAAATTAGGAGTCTGCCAGTGAAGTTAACAAGGTTAGTGAAATGTGCTAGTGAAGTTAGTAAAATGTATTAGTGAAGTCAGTTAAGTAGAGCTGCAACAACTAATCGATAAAATCGATAATAATCGACTATAAAAATCGTTGTCAACGAATCTCATTATGGATTAGTTGGTCTGCGCGCGGTACGTTTACTCATCACGTTACTTCCGTTCTGAAAACACACTTCGGAGAGTAAATACTGAAGTTGTGTCCCAGATGACGTACTAAACACTTACACTATGCACTATATACTCTACCGTCTAGTGCAGCGTTTCCGCGGACCCCTTGTGACCAGTGGTGTAATTGCAGGGGGTCCGTAGGAAAGTTTTAACAAATTTTAAATTATATATATATATTTGTTGTTGTTAAATGGATCAAAACATATTCAAATGAGATGTTTTAAAATGAATCAATGTGGTTATTCACAAATATCACGTTAGCTGAGCTGACGATCGTTCATTGATGGGATTTATTTTAAATTTATTTCCAAATGAAATGATCATTTGCAAAAGTGGTAGACAAGTTCAAGTGTCGCACTGATGGATAAAATAAACAAAGGATAATTCAGCGAGTCAAATTAAATGTCACGCCAACAATAAAATGTAAAAAAAAAATTAAAAATCTTGAAATGTTTTGATTCAATTTCAATGTTAACATTATTCATGTTAAATATTAATAAAATAAAGTAACATATATAGAAATGACTGTTTAATATAAAGTGAACCACGGCTCTAGTGTATGAATTTTAGAAAGGTAATATCGTCTCAAATGGAACGCATTAGTTTTTTACTAACCTGAAAGTTTGCCCCCCCCCCCCCCCCATCTGGTTAATCGATTAATCGAAAAAAATAATCGGCCAACTAATCGATTATGAAAATAATGGTTAGTTGCAGCCCTACACTAAAGTATATTAATGATGTTAGGAAAATGAATGAGTTAAGTTAATGTAGCATATTTGTGTAGTTAGTAGAGTATATTAGTGAAGTTATATGGAGTTGCTTCCCCTTTTGTTGATTTAACCGCCTCCACCTTTCTGAGAAGGCTTTCTACGACAATTTAGGAGTGTGTCTGTGGGAATTTTGTGCCCATTCAGTCAAAAGCACATTTGTGAATTCAGGCATGATGTTGCACTAGAAGGCCCGGCTCACATTCGAAGTTCGGTTTCATGCTTTGTGAGCTTTGTGCACAGTCTGCAGTGAGGAGATCTGTCTTTTAGGTTGTGAGTGTAGATGGAGGTCGTAGGGAGGTCATAGAGGAAGGCGGGGTGTGCATGAGTGTCATTCCACTTTTTCCATATTCAGTTCGTCACAGTTCAGAGCATCAACCAACACCTAATATTAATCCCATGCTATAAATGAGACGATTCTTTTGCACAGTTAGTTACAGCTAAGCAAATCATTAGAGGTGTGTCCTCTATGTTATGTCCTGTGTTCACATCCGAGGTCAGGTTCATGTTCAAAATGACACGTTAAATGACTCACGTAAAATATGTCAGTCTGATCTAATCCCGAGGCTAGTATTGGATCATGACATTGACCTTGTTTATGATAAGGTGACGTATAATATAGGGTGAAGTGCGTGATGAGATGGAGATCACAGAGAGAGAGAGAGAGAGAGAGAGAAAGAGAGATTGAATCAGGGTTAGGATATGTTGAAGCATAAATGGAAGTTATAGAGAGAGGTGAAGGCTTTGAGGCTTTTTAGATGAAGTATAGATGGCGCTTACAGACAGAGGTGGAGTGTGCACTGGAGTGTGTATGGGATTTATAATCTACTGGAACAAGTAGCACAATCACTAGCATCGTGTTGGAGTGTGGAGTGCCTCTGTAGAATGAAAAATGTGCCTCATGAATGCTGAACGAGTCATACCTGTGCTACATGCTGCCACATGTTTTCCTCACAGCAGCTACAGAAGAAGAGAAATGTCAGCACTACTTAAGAAACGTTACTGACTCAGAATGCAAAAAATGCAGGAGGTTTGGATGTGTGTGTGTGTGTGTGTGTGTGTGTGTGTGTCGCATTTGCAGGTCATGTAGAGTTAATGAGACTGATCAGAACACACATCAGCTGACTCACTCACATTTCCTTCTGTTTTATCTCTCTCTCTATCTATCTATCTCTATCCAATATCTTTCATTACATCAAGGATGCGACCAAAACAGTGATATTTTCTCTCTTGGATTTGATCCATGAGGCCTGTGATAAAGTCTGAAGCACGCTGAGTTGAATATGGATGAAATTAGGTGTTCTCCAAAGCTTAGAGGAAAGGTGAAAGTAGAACACAGCTTCTTCTTCGCCTCAGTGAGAGAAAGAGAGATTGAGAGAGCAAGATAGCGAGGGAGGAAAATGTACAGAGATAAGCGTGTGTGTGTGTAAACTGCTTGATCTGTTAGTTCTCAGCTTAAGTCTCAATGCGTCTGATTATATTACGGCTTTATTAAGATACCGATCTGCCTCTCGGATATGCCCCAATACCCATAAATATTCAGGCACACCATAGAAATCCCTTTATAAGCTCCAGCATGTCCTAAACCTATACACTGCACTTCCCAGTACATCTCCATCAACAGCCGATTGCACATATGCAGCGTGAATGGTGTGTTTTCCCATTCGGTGCAGTTCTTAGATGTGGATCAAAACATGCAGGCAGAGAGATTTTATCTCAGCATTCAATCGTTTTGGGTAAGAGTCAATTAGTTTGACACATCTTGACTTTTTGCTATTTTTCCTTGCAAAAGCATTCTAACTCTGTCAGATCGGCTGGGTATCCACTCCTGAGCACCGCCCTCTTCAGGTCACCCCACTGATTTTTTTGATTGGATTTAGGCTTTTGGTGTCCAGATTTAAATCCAATAAAAAAAGATCTGTGGGAGGAGATGCCAAGTCAATTTGAGTGAACTTGTGGTTTGAACTTGTTTTGACGAAGCCATTCCTTTGTTGATCTGGAGGTTTGCTTCGGGTCGTTGGCATGATGCTGAAAGGTGAAATTCCTCTTCATTTTAAGTGTTTTAGGAGAAGCCTGTGGGGTGGCTGTGGTTCAGGTGGTAGCGCGGGTTGT
The DNA here is from genome assembly GCF_001660625.3 of Ictalurus punctatus. Taxonomy (NCBI): domain Eukaryota; kingdom Metazoa; phylum Chordata; class Actinopteri; order Siluriformes; family Ictaluridae; genus Ictalurus; species Ictalurus punctatus. The sequence goes on from NC_030417.2 coordinate 33,480,240, forward strand.
CCACTAATCACAGGGTTGGCGGTTCGATTCCCGGCCCACGTGACTCCTCATACCGAAATGCCCTTGTCGATTGTAGATTCAACCCCACATTCATCCCGAAACTGAAAACAACTGATGAAATGGAGTACAAGTCGAGTTTAAGCAGGTATAGGAATCACATGCGTTTGGTTGTTTACATTTTCAATCACTGTATTTTGGACCAACTAATGAAAGACTTTTGTGAGAGCATTTTGAGACTCACCCCTTTCCATACTTCCCTCAGCTAATGTTTATGCTTTTTGGCTGGTTTAATTATGTATAGTGCAAAACCAAACCAAATAGCAAATGACATCATTATTGATTTTATTCTGATTGTGTAGTCATGCGTGCGTATGTGCGTGCGTGTGCGTGTGTGTGTGTGTGTGTGTGTGTGTTCCACCGCTGCACTATCCGCGGTCTAAACATGTGGGTTTTTCCCAGCTGCATGCATAATTCATGTTTTAAACTCTGATTTATTTCTATCCGAAGATGTGCTTTATTTAGGTCAAAGAACCTGGCCCATTATAGGAGCAGGAGTGTAAATGAAGTGTATGGTGTGGTTGGAGTTTAGATTGAGATCAAAGAAAGAGCGTCTAGTTGAAAGTCATAGAGGGACGTGCGGTGTGTATGAGGCCAAAGTATGGTGGATTACCGGTGTAAGGTATAAGGTTTATAAGCATGTGATATTTTACACAAAAGCTGGTGCTGTTTTCATTGCAATCATGGTTTAAATGTTTATCATTACAAAGACAGTCTGTTTAACAAAGAGCTTTAAAACATGTACAGCTGCGCTGTTGAATTCTTGACTCTGATTGATGGGAAAGTGTTGAATATTTTTATATAACACCAGCTCTGATAGTCGTTCCAGCTGCAAGACAAATCTCCGGTTTATATTAATGCACTCGTTCTAATGCGTTATTGTTTCTATGGAAACGACTAACACAGAGAGTTGTATGGTGGACACGTCACGTAAACAGACTGAAATTTTTTTTTTTTTTAAAAAGATGTAATTGTTGATCTGGTGAACATGAGGAGATGCTTATTTTATATTTATGTAAGGAGCCTCCAGTGTCAGTGATTTGTAGCGGTTAGTAAATTTTCGCCTTGGGAAAAGTCTGACGTTCAACGATCCGTTCTAAAGGATTCGTTCTAAACTCCTCCTTTCAGAGAGCATACTCTGCTCTGATTGATCAGACGTCCCAGTCTGTTGTGATTGGTCTACCGCTGTCATCGTGTGTGGAAGAAGGAAACGCCCACTACCATAATGAGTTTCAGCTCCGTCTGAAAAAAATGAAGACCAGAGGCGGGGCTTTTTGTTACAAACCTACGTCGGTTAGTACAGGAAGTAAAGTCTGGAATTACTGACGAATCGTTTTGTTCAGAATCGGTTCCTTCGTTTGGGAGTCGATAACTCTGTTTGTCGTGCGCTTAGATTTTTGAAACTTTGCAGACTTTTTACATTCACAAACAGCTCCATAACACACTACATGAAAGGTAATATTTGGAAAACCATAACAGGTGCACTTTAATTAATTTTAAAAAATGTCAATAGCAAATTGCTGTTGTATACAAATAATAAAACCATCAGGATGTGCTCCAAGATATGTGAAAAAAAAAGTCATCAATGAAAGTCCCAGAAGCCAAACACATCCCTTAAATGTTCACATTACGTGAGATTGGGACCGTGACAACTATACTTTTACATTTACCAGGTGCTTTTTATCCAAAGTGTTGGGATTTGGACCCACAAGCTTCTGATCAGTAGCCGAGAGCCTATAACCACTGAGTCACCAGTACTTTTATGAGATAACATGCATTTGTGTTCATTTGTATGCACAAGCTCAGTAGATGGTCGCCCACAGCAGCACAAATGGTCGCTAAAGCAGCTATAATTAGTGATCCTCTTAGTAAATATGGCCGTTAAGCTCTGAAGAGAACTAAGAGGCACTGTAGCTCATACACTCTTATCTGTGTGTGTATGTTACTCCTTCACTGTGTGGCTTTCTGCTTCACACTCTCTCACGCAGAAGCCATGCCGAGGAGGAAGCCGCCGTTCTACTTTTACTTTTGCATTTAGACTTTAGCACATAAGAGAACAGGCCAAATAGCTTATACACACTCATATCAGTGTATGCATCTCCCTCACTCTTTCTTTCCTTGGTTCACACTTGAGTGAAGAGACTTTCACTGTTCCTCCATACTTTGGAGAGAACCTGTTGTCATTTTTATGCTTTTAATTTTCAGACTTTACCACAGAGATAATGAACAATTAATGACTGAATATGTTTTGAGTGTTATTTAGTGGTTACCACATTCGCCTCACACTGCCAGGGTTGGAGGTTGGGGATTCCCCTGCGATGGATTAGCACCTTGTCCAGGGTGTACCCTGCCTTTTGCACCATGCTCCCTGGGATAGGCTCCAGGTTCCCCTGAAGGATAAGCGGTATATAGAAGATGAATGGATGGATGGTTGGATGGATGGATGGATCAGACACATCAAGAGTAATTAAGAGGGAAGTGTTTGAGTGAGAGAAATCAAAGCAAGGAAAGGGAGTGGTGCAGTGTATGTGTGTGTTTGTATTTTTGTGTGTTAGGGGTGTAATGTAATGCCACTATCTGTATCTGTATCTCTTTATTGCACTAAGATCCGTGTCTTTATCGGTATTCATATCTTTATATGCAACATGGGTGTGACCTAAACTGCAAGGGATTTTTTTGATGAAACCTACCACTGTACCCCTGGAAACACTAGCAAAAACAAAACACCCAGAGGTAGAAACGGCAACACTGTCAGCATGGTAGAGGTCAACAACGATTCATTTCATTCATTTGAATCAGTTCGGCACCCATAACCAATTGTGCAAAATTCCACACCGATAGTTTTTCCCGGTTGCGTCCATTGTGGGAGCAGCTGAGAAATGTCTGCTGTCATTATACAGTACGAGAGCGGCCTCTAGAGGTGAAATAAATAATATCACTGACAAATTTTGTTGTGGTATTTGAAGTATTTTTGATTCATTTTGGATGTCTCCATATTTATTTTTTATTTAGAGCGTTACTTTTTGGTTCAGTTTGGATGCATGTCTTTCATTTACTTTAATAATTGTTAATAATTAATATATATTAATATATTGATTTTTTGAATGTAAAAAAAGTTCATGGTACATTCAGTACTGTTTATTTTTGTAATAAGGTTCAGCAGTATTTCACTCTGTTTTAAACTTTGTCGGTTGATTAATCGGCTTTCGGCAGGTAGGTACCGTCCAACTTAGTTAGCGCTTTCGGTAAAATCCACTATCGGTCGACCTCTACAGCATTCTTTACAGTGTGTATTATGGCTCTGACGGTTCCTCGACCTCAGCTACATCACTCCAGTTCATAATTGGTTGGTCGCAAGTAGAAATGTGTGTGGGAAAATCTCCTCTTTTTTTTTTTTTTTTTTTTTTTTCCAATTTAAACCATCGCAGCCCTGACCAGGCAGTTACTAAGGATGAATGAAAGAACCCTGTAAATGCATGTTAATGAACGTGGGTATTTCTTTATCTCGCAAGCTTTATATCTGTCTGCTCGCTCTCACACCACCTGAAAGTAAAAACCTACCGCTCTTGTGAGATTTTGTTGCATCCCAATGCACACATCTAGTCTCAGTCAGTTGACCTGTGAACCTTTAAGGTAAGCTTTCAGGGGGGGAAAATGTATCTGTATATGCGTCTGTATATGCATACTGAATGATATGTTCTTCATTCATATACCTATATTCATAAGCTGGTTTTTAGTCCACAGAAGCACTTTGCATACCAACACGATTACTCTGTTTGTTCCAGTCATGATAACATCATCTGTGTTTATGGCTGTTTGGGGGGGAGTTGTTGAAGACATTGACTCAATGATGGAAGTCCAGCCTGTCTTTTCTCTTCGTCTGCTATGTGCGTCACACCTGCATGCATTATTCATCTGTTTTAAAATATATGATTTATTTATAGCAGAAGACTTGCCTTATTTAGGTCAGAGCCTGGCTCGTGCCCATAAAAACTCCACGCAGCAGCAGCAGGAATATAGACTCGCGTTGTGCCGAGTGTATATTAGAGTTATTATAAAGGTAAAGAAGCGTGCCCTCTCTTCTTTGTCCCTGTAATCTTTTCTTTTCGTTTCTTCTCTGCTTTTCTTTCTTCCCCCCCCCCCCCTCTTGTCTATTATGCCCCACCCCCATTATCTCTACTCCCTCCAGTGTCCTCTCGTCTTATCTCCTTCCTTTTTCTGTGCGCTTTTATTCCTCCATTCTCTCCTCCCTTCTTCTCTTCTCTTCACACTTTCTGTCGTCTCCACTTTTCTCCTCTCACATTTTCTCCACACAGTTCGCTTCTTTTCTCCTCCCTTCTTTCACTCATCTACTGATTTCTCTTCACCGCTTTACCTCTTCTCTCTCCTGAATACTGTTTATTGGAATATCCTCTCTTCTCTTCTCACTGTTTAACCCATCTGAACTTACATACGTGTCCTAGTCCCACATTTAAGACGCTTTCTAGAGACACGGTGCAAAGAGGCCACGTGTCCTCCATGAGGACGATGTGTGTGTGTGTGTGTGAGCGCGCATGCACGTGTGCACGCTTGGCCACCTCCGTTAATTAATCCAAACCTGAATGCCACATTCAAGGACAGGTTTACTGAGTCACTCACACACACACTCACACACACACACACATGCACAAAGACACAAAATCACAGTCAGTACCTCGCATGTTCATAAATCCACCAAGTCCATTTTATGGCACACACACACACACACACACACTCAGCATGTTTCCCCCTGACTGTTTTGTCCTAGTACACGTCCTGGCATCTCTTCATCTCCTCAGTGTTCCCCAAAAGGACTGCAGCTAGGAATCAACCTGAAGCACGATTACAACACTAAGCATAGTGTTGCGGTCTCAACACACCATTTTCTTGTATTGCAGTGACCCCTGCATGCAAAAGGCAGATACTGCATCTTGTGAATAATACAATATGAAAATAACGGATCAACATGGTCCGATAACTGGGATCGGCAAGTGGATGTAGAATGTGTGAGAATGTGTATAATCAAAACTGTCCTAGCATCAAGACCAACTGTAATGTGCCTACTACATGGAGGTGACAGAAGTGTGTGTGTGTGTGTGTGGGGGGGGGGGGGGGTCCATAGAGGTGACATCATTCCAGTAGGACCACAAAGCAACAGCATACATGAATAGCCTAAAATGTTATTGTTAACTATTAGACTTGAACAGTGCTATTAGGTTTCACACCATTTAATCACTGACTATGTTTACATTCACATCGATATTCTGATATTAATCAGAATTTGGCAATATTCTAATTGCATCATGTAAACACCGCAATCTGATATTCCCGATTCAGATTAAGGCAATATTCTGATTCCCCAAATTCTGATAACCCCCCCCCCCCCGGAATTTTTAGATTTTTAGATTTTTAAATCAAGAAAGATTTTTAATGTTTTAATCTGAAATGTGTTGTATGTAAACACCTTATTCAGAAAATCCACTGAAAGGAGATTATATGCTCAGTCCGCAAGGAATTGTGGGTACTAACAGATGCTTAACTGTAGGCTAGGTATTCAGGAGTGGCAGCTCATAATGGCATACTTACAAGAACTATCTATCCATCCATCTTCTTTACCGCTTAATCCTTTTTAGGGTCCTAACCTGGAGCCTATCACAGTCCTAACCTGGAGCCTATCCCAGGGAGCATCGGGTACAAGGCGGGGTACACTCTGGACAGGGTGCCAGTCCATCACGGGGCACAATCACCCACTCATACACACTATGAACACTTTGGACATGCCAATCAGCCTACCATGCAAGTCTTTGGACTGGGGGAGGAAACCCCCGCAACATGGGGAGAACATGCAAACTCCGCGCACACATACGGTGGGAATCGAACCCCCGACCCTGGAGGTGTGAGACGAACGTGCTAGCCACTAAGCCAGCCCTACAACAACCATGTATACAGGAATATTCCGACGCCTGTACGCATATAAACATCGCATTCGGAACATGGCCGCAACCCGAATATAGACCTTAATGATGCGCATGTGAAAAACTACGATGGTATAAAAAATAGCTCATTTAAGTTTTTATCAAAAAAGTCTTTGAAACAATCTGAACTGAGACACAAGGAACCTTCATTTTGCGGTGGAGACGTTAATATAATTCTCAACTCGAAAATGGACACCTAGAGAAACCGGTAACTTCTACAGCAAATAAATTTAAAGCTCTGTTAGGAAATGTAGGATTGATAGACCTTTGGAGGGATTTTTTTTTTTTCCCTAAAGGACGAGATTATACTCATTACTCGCATGCACACTCAAAATACTCGAGAATATACTATTTATTTATGTTTAGAAACGATAGACGCAAGATAAATAAAAGTAGCACAGGAACAAAGGACCTATCTGATCATGCACCGGTGAGTCGAAATAAAATCCATATAAATACATTATGGAGACTAAATTCTAGTATTTCAAAACAATGAGCAGTTCATAGAACGGATGGAAATTGAAATGAATTGAACACTACTTGGAGGAGAATGACGATGGAGAAGTATCCCCGGCAGTACTGTGGGATGCTTACAAAGCTGTCTTGAGAGGGAAAATAATTGTAGAAATGGCATTAGCTAAGAAACCGAGACAGGAGAAGCTCATTAAATTACAAGTAAAACTAAAAGAGCTGGAAACGGAACATAAAAGCACACAAGCCCACAGAGCAGGCCTAATACAAGAGATTGGAAAAGCAAAAGAAGAAATCGCTGAGGTACATAATGTGGAAATAGAATAGAACCTCGCATTTTCTGAAACAGCACAACTACGAAGCTCAGATCACTAAATTAAAACTAAATAGATCACCAGGTACAGATGGATTTATAAGAAATTCAAGGAACAGCTTGTCCCTATTGTCTCCCCATTTCACGGAAGGGAAATTTCTATTTCATAGAATCTCAATGGATCTCCTATTCCTAAGGAAAGAAAAGACAAACTAGAATGTGCTTCGTGTAGGCCTATCTCAGTCTTGAATGTTAATTATAAGCTATGTACAGGAATATTGACTAGGAGAGTAGAACATTTACCTAGAGAGTTGATTCATAACGACCAAACAGGGTTCATCCAACAAAGACAAACACAGGACAGTGTTAGACGCACACTACACATAATGACACACATTCACGAGAGTAACATGCCAGCAAACATAGCGAGTCTAGATGACGATACCTATATAGAGTATTAGAAAAATTTGGTTTTCATGAAAACATTATTAAAGCCTTACAGTTAATATATTCGAGACCACGAGCGGGAGTCTGTCTAATTTCTGCAATCTAGAAAGAGGCACGAGACCGACGGGGGTGCCCTCACCCCCCTCCTTTTTGCTCTCTATATTGAACCCCTTAGTCAACGGATACGGCAAAGTCATTACGTTAGCGGGGAAAAAGATGGGGGAAGATGAATATAGAATATCGTTATTCGCAGACGATGTCATGATATATTTGAGAGACCCAGCAATAACATTTACATATCTTATGGAAACACTTGAAACAGTTGGTACTTTATCAGGATACAGACGAAATGTGGAAAAAGAAAACAACACAGGTCATTTGCTACAGTTTCATTCCATCAGAAGAAATATGGGCAAAATTTATACAGGACTAATTATAATGTTATAAGGTTAGCACGTTCGCCTCACACCTCCAGGGTCGGGGGTTCGATTCCCACCGTGGCCCTGTGTGTGCGGAGTTTGCATGTTCTCCCTGTGCTGCGGGGGTTTCCTCCGGGTACTCCGGTTTCCTCCCCCAGTCCAAAGACACGCATGGTAGACTGATTGGCATGTCCAAAGTGTCCATAGTGTATGAATGAGTGTGTATGTGATCGTGCCCTGCGATGGACTGGGTGTACCACTGGTGTACCCTGGATGTACCCCTTGTGCCCCATGCTCCCTGGGATAGGCTCCAGGTTTCCCGTGACCCTGAAAAGAAGTAAGTGGTAGAAGATGGATGGATACGTACCAAAAGATACTAACACCTTGTTAGGTGCAAATTATGCGTCGAGCAGATATCCACAGGTGGAGTGTTATCCCCTATTTGAATTTAGGGGAGAGAGTGGATTTTATTAGAATAAATATGCTGAAAATATCTTTTTCAGACACTTCCAGTAAAGATCCCAGAAGAACAATTGGGACAAGTGGATTATGAGGTTTATTTGGGAAGTGGCTTGGCCCTTCCCTCCCTAAAAGACTGTTATATAGCTGCCCAATTAAGACCCATAGTTTGCTGGTGTAACCCAAGCTACAATGCTAGATGGAAACAAATTGAACTTTCTCTTTTCTCTGAGGTACCAATTCCAGCAATACTTGCAGATGAGGACCTATTGAGAACCCATAATAAAGAATATCCGTGGAGCACTACTATATTAGGAGTATGGGCCACAGTAATTAAAAAATGTGACTTGAAAGACACTCTGAAAATAGGGAGGTGGTGTGCATACGATACACAGTTTACCCCTAATACTTTAGACGAAGTTTTTAAGAAATGGATTAAGATAGGCCTTACATTGTATTATTCCATCACGAATAACAATATTCTTTCAAGAATTTAAGAATGGGTTCGAGCTTGGTAATCATGACTTGTATAGATACTTTCACCACTTCAACTCAACAGTGAACAAGAAGGGGAATGATTTTGTGAAGATACTCTTGACTGCATAACATGGTCTTCTAAACTACAGACCAGAATCCAGTTCTTATGTCAGAATGAAATGGGAGAAGGAAGGAAACATGACTATAACGGAAGAGGCTTGGTTAAAAACATGTAGATCCCAGTGGAAAACCACAGGCTGCCACGAATGGAAAAATGTCATTCGGTTTTCCATTTCACCGGCTCAAGAGTGAAATAGTGAAATAGGATCAGGGTGTTGGAGACAAGGTGTTGTAATTCACAAGTAGCAATTCACCACCATATATATTCTGGGCGTGCCAGGTCATTCACATATTTTGGAAAGATGGTAAAAAATTTTTTAACCTTAACGGTTCTACAACGATAGCTTTACACTGTTTCTTATTCATCCATTTACACACACACTCACACACACACAAACACTGGTAACAAACCAACGGTAGCAGAGCTGCCATGCAAGGCGCTAACTTGCCATCGGGAGAAACTTGGGATTCAGTGTCTTGCCCAAGGACACTTCGGCATGTGGAGTCATGTGGGCCGACCCTACGATTAGTGGACAACCTGCTCTACCACCTGAGCCACAGTCGTACACAGGACATTAGAGGCTATATCAAAGATCAAAATTCCATTCCAGTTTTATGTCTTATATTTGGGAAATCTGGATTTGCATGAAACCTATTATACATACCTATGGAGAATATTTCTGGTTGCAGCTAAAAAAGGCTCTTACTCGTAAATGGCTTCAAGCTGCTTCACCCACTATAGAAGACTGGAAAGTGATTATAATTGAATTATATCAAATGGAAGTCCTTACCTTTTCTTTCAAATTAAAAAACAAGCAAAAAGGGGCTCTGTTGTGGAAAAAGACGGAAGGAATCTGTGGAAAATTGAGAAATAATAATTATATAATAGATGTTATTATGGATTATTGTTGTAAATTAAACACTGTAATTATTATGCAAAGTTGCCACTAGACTGTACTGTAGCCTGTTTATTTTTCTGTTTGATTGGGGGTTTTTTTTTCGTTATACATATATGTACATTTATACATATATTCTTTTGTTTGCTCTTACCTTTATATATTTATTTATTTTTAATTCGTTGTGAATAATCCAAGTTCTGCAAATATTGCGAATTGTATTGCGAAATTTGTAGAAAGTCAGCTGGATTGAGGATATCCGATTATTATTATTATTATTATTATTATTATTATTATTAATTCTGTAATGTATTTTTGACTCTTACACAGAAAAATATAACAAATGACTAAATAAATAAATAAATGCAGAAAATACTCTGACCCATCATACTCACCGAAGTGACACCTGTAAATGTTCAAATGATGAAAATTGGCTCTCTCTCTATGTCTCAGGGCCAGGCAGACTTGCTGAAGCACGCCAAATCCGAGGCGATGGACACGCTGAGGCAGATCCACTACGCTGCTCACTCTTGCGGCCTGGCCAAGAATGGAGCCTCTACATCGCCGGCCTCGCCTTTGCTGCCTCCTTACCCACGGCTCCTCGGAGCCTTACACACCATCCCTGAGACAGACTACCACAGCACAGACACAAATACCCTACACTGATATATAGATATATATACAGTACACACCGAGCGAGAGACAGAGAGAACGAGAAAGAGGGAGGGAGCGAGACAGGACAGGTGACCTTGGAAAGGTGGGAACAAAGCAATGACTTCAAGGACACAGAGATAGAGGGAGTAAAAAGCGATAGAAGCGTTAGAAGAAGGCAGGTCTGTACAGATTGGTCCACAGTTCTGTCCCTTCAGCTAGTTGCTAGACGAGTGGAAAGCCAAGGACTCCACTAGCTCTGAGGAATCTGTAATGAGAAGATGGAAGTGTCTGCTTTATGTTACTGTATGGATTCTGGTTAAATCTCTAACCTGAGCCTCTTACAATGCTTAAACCTAATCAGAAATGAAACCTGGTCTTTAATTACAGTTGTATACTAGCTGGAAAGGCCAGGAATGTCCCGTAAAATCTTATAATAGTAATAACGCTCAAGTAATAAATATAATAAAGAATTGCATAAATCAAGGGCAGGCTGTAATAAAGGCACACAGATGTACCATTTCAAACACACACACACGTTCATATTTTATTTTTACTTTATGTTTATATTTCTGTCATTTGGACTTTTATCCAGGGTTGTTTTTTTTTTGTTGTTTTTGTTTTTTTTTTCCAGTGTGTGAAAATGTGTTATCTGTCTGTCCTAATACTCACCATTGTGTTCGAACTGGAACTTGGACTTCTCCTGTTGAGACAGACTGAACTCAAACGGAAAAAAAAAAAAAAAAATCAAATCAGCACAGAGACTCAGACAAGCAAATCATCTAAATTGTGAATGAATTCAGTGAATCGTTTTAGAATGAATGAAAGGAGTTTCCCTTTTTTGCAGTCTAGCTCTGAGCAATACATGCTGTTTGTGAACAAAGTGACTATTGTAATAACTACTGTAACTATTGTGGGTAGGTATATTAATATTGCAGTTATTTTATAATTACAGGATGCCTGCTGTACCCATAGTCAAGATGTCACTGGAATGGAAATAGGTCAAAGGTTAACGGCCAAACAGGGTGAGTGGAAGGGGGATTTTTCGAGAAAGAGTAACAGCTGCGGAATAACACCTCATTTGATTATTTTATTTGATTTTTTTTTCCATTTATTAAGCCCATAATATATTATAAAAGTGAAATGGCACTAGAACTAAATGTTTCTTGTCTTTCATTTGCACCTGGAAATTCAGCTGTTACACGTTCAAGAATTTCAGATTCGATTATAAATTTGTGTAAGTATTTATTTTTATTTAATTGTATTTATTTTATTTTTTTACATTTAAATCCTACACTTATTGATGTAGAACTACTGTTTATCTGTATTTGAGCACATTTTAATCGTAACCCAGGTAAATACTTGTTATGTTTAGAACAAATCAGCGACAGGGTGGTGTGATATGACTTGACATTACTGTACATGGAGTTACTGTTACCACTCTGAAGCTGATTATTTTCCTATAACAGCATGCCCTGAAGCGTTTTTTCCCCACACAACAATTTGCCAACTTTTACAATTTTTCATTCATTAAACAATGACACGTTACGCTTTCATCTGTTCATCCTTCAATGATGTGGAACATCTGCTTATTCCCCTTGTCACTTACGTTATAGCATCGATAAACAGGCATGCTAATAAGACAAAACAAACACAGAGAAACCACAAAATCCTTTTATTTTAAGTGCTGACACTGGAGACTCCTTCCATAAATGCTAAATAAACGTCTCCTCACAGAAACCATGTCAACCATTACACGCATTTTTAAATCTGGTCATGTGGTGCGTCCGCCACACCAGTGAATTAGTTGTTGCTATAGAAATGATAACGTATTAGAACGAGTGCATTATTATAAACCTGTGATTTGTGTTGCAGCTGGAACGACTGTCACAGCTGCTGTTGTAGAAAATTAACCGACACTTTCTGACCAATCATGGTTAGGGTTAAAAGCTGTACACGGTGCAGCTTTTCTGTTATAATAATGTGCTAAACGTGTCATATTTTGATCAAGGATAGAGAGCAAACAGTGTGAGTGCACGTCTCTTCTGTCTCTTTCGCCACCGTATGCTACTCTTAACACTTTGAACCACCTCCGAAGCACTCTTAAGAGTGCACTCGCCTATTGAAGAGTGTTTTTAAGGCTAAAGAATTTTTCTACATTGCTCTTATTCTACGAAGTGTAGGAGTAAATTTCCTGATGTTTAAAAAAAAAAAAAAAAAGCCAGTTAAGAACAAAATATTACTCTGCGGATATTTAGAAATACCGACCTCGGTGTCCAAAATGTATGTAATGTATGGATGTAATATAAAGTATCAGGTTATTGAAAATATAAAGTATATTATCTAGGACTATGTGAAAGCTTAAAAAAAGACCTGAGGTGGGTTTTGTAGTTAATTTAAATATTTTAAGGATTGGAAATAACCATACGTTTCCATAATCAAATTTAGTCAGTGACAAAGCATATCTTGAATATAAATATAAATATAAAGATAAACGTAACTCTCCAAGTAAAGACTAAGTCCTGCTGGAACAAACTGGAGCATTGCATTTCCTACCCGCATAAATACGATACGCTCACGTCATCTATACACGTTGTACGTAAATAAACATGTATGAAGTGTTGTCTGTGAAAGAGCATGAGAGTAATAAGGTGGTAATTCTCAATACAGCGATCCATAACAGTCATTAACATTAACCACTCTGTAACCCAGACAAAAGCCCCCTCCCTGCATCCTCATTACCCTTTACCTTCTCCAGGCCTGTGATGACTTCTACCTTCTTTTATTTCTGTCCTGTTAGTGCTAATCACCGACTTAATGGAATGTCACACGATACAAAGCGCACACAATACTACCCCAGAAGTCTCCACGAAGCTCTATGGATACCTGAAGCTGTGCATGCCGATTAGCCTGTTAATGATCAAAACCACGAACATTCTGACAGAGTATCACAATCCAGCTCTTAAATGAGCAACATGAGAATAAAGGAGATGATGGGGCAGAGTAGCGGTATCAGGTGGTTGGCTTTGTTGGCTTTGTTTGGATAATTTCATTAGAGGATTACGTCAGAGATACGGAGATGCATAGTATATAAACAAATCCTCATTTTCTCATGATCACTCAGATTATTAGGAGACTTTCTCTAGGATGGCACATGTCCATATCAAGCAAAGAGGAGCAATGAGACCCCTGGGTGCTTCTTCGGCTAAGGTAAGCACTTCTAACACGTCCTAGTTGTAGGATATACTAAATTTGAGTGGGATTTCCTTCAGTTTTTCAGAAATGTTCCCTGAAATCTTCAGTGAGAGGGTTTTGAAATCGAAGGTCTATTCTACAGGAGTTCATTTGTTGACAGTGTGTCTGAAAGGAACCAGACATAACATACAAACCACACTCTGAGGTAAAAAGAAAAAACAATGGTAACTAAGGTAACTACTTGGATTACTAAAGTAATCTAAGGTAACGCTTAAACTCAGGTCTAAAAATAAAGTTCCCAAGTAGGGAAGGTTCCAAACGAAACTATACGTCTTCTGTGTTTTATATGTAATAATTACATACGCAGTACTATTTTTCCTTACAGTACCTAGCATATGGCAGTATTTCAGTAACTTAATATGTAGAGCAAAGAAACCTACTAGCTGAGGTTACTAATAGTCATCATACAAGCTACATGGTTATTATCGAGTCATAATCATACAATCTTTAAGGCTAAAAGCAGCTCCTATTTGGACAACTTGGAAAAATGAGACTGAATGAATGGGGCACGGTGGCTTGGTGGTCAGCACATTTGCCTCTCGCCTCTGGGGTTGGGGGTTCATGGAGTTTGCATGTTCTCCCTGTGCTTTGGGGGTTTCCTCTGGGTACTCCGGTTTCCTCGCCCAATCCAAAGACATGCATTGTAGGCTGATTGGCGTTTCCAAATTGTCCGTGGTGTGTGATTGTGCCCTGTGATGGGTTGTACACGGTGTCCCCCGCCTTGTGCCCTGAGTCCCCTGGGATAGCCTCCGAGCTCCCTGCGACCCGGTGTAGGATAAGCGGTACCGAAAATTGATCTATGGATAAAATGAACCTGAAAGTCCAGTCCGGCAGGTTGTTTTTTAGCTAGTATAACAAAAACTCGAAATTATGAAGTGGTTTATTGTTTAAAACCAGGTTCCGATTGGTCCATACCTACACTCTACTGTAGCGTTCCTATTAGTTTCACTTCATAGTAACTACTAAATAATAAGCTTTAACATAATAGTTGAATTATAAGGTGGGATGTTAATGTGTTAGAGCCCAGCATAAATAAATATGCACATTCTGACACTGTAGTCAATCAAGAAAGGTCAAAAAGTTGGTACGTTTCTCTAGAATAGCGCAATCGGAACCTGAAAACCTGAAACTAATACATTTTCTTAACATGAAGGTTTTTTGTTGCTTGACTCTTCCTAATGAAAACTCATTGTAGAAAATTCATAGAGTCATATATCGCACAAAAGCTCTGATCTTTGCGAATATGAAACAAAATGTTTTGGTTTTTTTCCCAGTACGTTATTTTTCTTCCATGAGCACGGGGACCCCCATGTAATTTACCCAATATATACTCCAGTGTAATCCAGGAACTTGAATTAAATTAAAGTTTATGTATAATTATTATTATTATTATATAATTATTATCTATTCAAATAATCTGACTTGTATTTAAGGCATCATTTCATCCTGATCTTAGTTTTACAGTAACCTTAATCTTTACTCTTAGGTTGTTGTTGTTTTTTTTCTATTACTTTGAATTCAAATTCCAGTTTCGGATTCATTTTTTACATTTTTTCTTGTATATATATATATATATATATATATATATATATATATATATATATATATATATATATATATATATAAGAAAGACAGCACAACCACGGCACAAAGGAAATTCAGAAAGCTTGAAAGTGTCCAAACAAATACTTGTCATATATTCTAGACAAGGCGCACAATGTTGTACAAGCTGTTTTGGAGCAACGTAATCAACCATTCAGGACGTGATGAAAGCTTTTTGGTTTTTTAAAATGGCAAAGAATTCAGAAAGAGTGATAGTGTACAATCTAAGAGGTGTGGAGAAGGTCCATAATATCGTGCAACTTCTATTATTGCAACGCTGTCGACTCCGAAAGAAAATATGTCCACATGGGATTAACAGTTGTATGATTATAATCATTATTCATTATTAAAATATTGATATCGATGTATTGATTCATAGCTTGTGTGCCGCTGGTTTCGTATGGCTTTTCTGTAAGGCAGGCGTTCCTTCACCAAGGTGTTAATGTCACATTCAATTACAAATTAAAAAGAGACATGCCTATAATTCACAACTTTTTGCCATTTATTACAGAAGTTTCCCTTAATCTTAGCTTACATAAAGTCTAAAAAAAAAAAAAAAAAGATGTTACTATATAATGTTGAAACTTTAAATAGGTAGATGTAAATATATGAAATCATTAGTAAATATGTTAAGATAGTTCACAGACTGAAAAGTACACTGTATGGGCAAAAGATTGTGGACGCCTGACCATAGCATTCATATGTGCTTGTTAAACATCCCCTTCCAGATTTAGTCCCACTCCTCTGGGAAGGCTTTCCACTAGATTTTGGAGTGTGGCTGTGGGGATTTGTGTTCATTCAGCTACAGGAGCATTAGTGAGGTCGGACACTGATGTTGGATGAGGAGGCTCCAGTTCATCTCAGAGGTGTTCAGTGGCGTTGAGGTCAGGGCTCTGTGTAGGCCACTCAAGTTCTTCTACTTCAACCTTGGCACACCATGTCTTCATGGAGCTTGCTTTGTGCGCAGGATCATTGTCCTGCTGGAACAGGTTTGGGCCTCTTAGTTCCAGTGAAGGGAAATTGTAACGCAACAGCATACACAGACATTCTAGACAATTGTGTGCTTCTAAGTTTGTGGTAACAGTTTGGGGATGAAGCACATACAGTATGGGTGTGATGGTCAGCTGTCCACAAACTTTTGGTCTTATACTGTAATGTAGCATGCTTTAAAGGGATTCAGGAAAAAAAAAAAAAAACATTTGGGGAAGCCCTACTGTAAGACATTTTAACTAGAGGTTAAGGTTTGTAACACTTGTTTAAAAATACAATAGAAACCCTCAGAGAATTTGTAATGGTTTCAATGGGAATTGTATTGGTTTTACTGGAAACTGTAATGGTCCCTTGGGACGCTACTTGTAACTTGTTGTTGGTGCAATGTTATGTCCAGTGGATACCATTAAAGACCAATAATGGTAATGGTTTTAATAGTTAGCGTATGGTTTGTAATGGTATTTGTAGTGGAAACCATTAGAATTTCTGTGAGGGTTTCTATTGGGTTTTTTTTTTTCCCAGCAGGGTGTGCTGTAGGGTGTAATGTAACTCTTGTTGCTTGTACCCTCTCTTCTTTTCCTCACCTGAGCAGAAGGTGCAGCTCGTGCTCTTCCTCGCGGTGATGACCCAGCTCACCTGTGACACAGAGGCGATGACGAGCTGCTGCACGAGGAAGCCACACCCGTGCCCGCTCCATGAGTTACTGTGTCGCACGGGACACCGGAACCTCACCGACCTGGATGGGAAACTCGGGCGCCTGAGCAGCGACGCCGCTGCCGGGATCCTCACACTCGGCAAACGGAACGCGCCCGAAACCCGGTACCAGGACCGACTGCAGCATCTTCTGCACAGCTCACGCAATCAAGCTGCGGGGATCCTTACTATGGGCAAGAGAGGCGTATGGAGCGGATTCGGTACCGACCACACACCCTTTAAACTGGACCTCGAAAGACCACTAAAATACCTGATCCGGCCTGTAGACAGAGACTCATACGAACAGTGATTAGTGCCCTGATCCTTCTCTAAAACAGCACATTATTAACCTAACCCATTAAGCTAGTGATATCTGTTGTGGTGAATATTTCCGTACATGCATTGTATTATTGCACCTTAATTGTGATTAATAGTCAGGATTAGTCTGAATCATCTACTATGTATATTATTATTTAAAATTGATTCGTAGTTATTTGTGTGTAATGTTGCAAGTGGCCACAAGGTGGCAGAGTTGTATCATATTGTATAGACAAGTTACAAATAAAGTAATGAAATGAATATTAATCATTAAAGTGTTAACAGGCAAAGAGAAGTGAAAGCTAAAAAAAAAATCATCAATAACTTTGGATAACTAGGATTTGTCATTTTTAAAAATAATAAACAGAACAAAACAAAACAAACAGATTCGATGATCGACGTTAAACAGTAAAAAAAACAAAAAACAACAACAAAAGAACAGACTTTACATTTTACCTTAAATAATATTATGTGAGAATGTAATATGTAATAGTTGTCTTAAAATGTAGTTATAGTTATGGTAACTCTCTCCTTGTGGAGTGGGGTTTTATTTATTTATTTATTTTTTTTTTTTTTTTAAAAAAACCTTTTTCTTTTCATTTTTTTTTGTCTATTTGTTTTCAGCAAAATTTTAGTATCTAAACAACACCCTGAACCCCTCTGTTATTTAAATCCAGCATCCTGACTGATTTAGTTGACAATACAATCACCGGTTGTCTTTTCTATCTTTTCTAAGCCCCCTCCGCCCGCTATTTCCTCTGCTACACACACCACTGTGAAGTCCTAACACGTTCTCCTCTTATAACACGGCAGTTTGCCAACGTTTCTGTCGCTTTTTATCCATTTATAGTTACGGTTAATGTTGTGGAACATCCACAGAACAAGTTCCTGTTCACTGACGTTATAGCAGCTACGCCATAGGGCCGAAAGTTTGTGGCCATTGACCATTACACCCACAAGTGAGCCTTGTCAGTCTTTGTCTTTGTCAGTAATTTTCCTTCACTTGAACTAAGTGGCCAAACCTGATCCAGCATGACAGTGCTCCTGTGGAAAACAAAGCGACATCCATGAAGACATGGTTTGCCAAGTTTGGAGTGGAAAAACTTGAGTGGCCCACACAAAGTCCTGACCTCAAGTACATGAACACCGCTGGAACAAACCGACATCGCTCCAGGCCTCTTCACCCTCACCTCACTTAATGCTCTTCCGGCTGAATGAGCACAAATCCCTACAGCAACATTCCAAAATCTAGTGGAAAGCCTTCCCAGAAGAATGGACACCGTAATATCTGCAAAGGCTGGGGCAACTCCATATAAATGCCATGCCTTTGTTCAAGCACAAATGGGCATCTTGGCCAGGTGTCCACATACTTTCGGCCATACCGTGTATACATTAACAGCTATAAACCGTCGTTCCCTCACCGGCCCCTCTTTCTTCTCTCTTCACATTAATGAAACAAAAATTGCACACTGTCTCGTTACAGGAAGCTTCCCCAGATCAACGCCTATACATCTTCGTTAAACGACAGCACATTTTTATATGATCTGTTTATCACATCAGTTTCTTCTTAGGCTTCGATTAAGTGCACCATGCAAATCCCTGTGAATGAGCTGTTACTATAGAAACGAACGAGCGCATGAATATTAACCCGTGATTTGAATTACAGCCGGCACTACTGTCAGAGCTGCTGTTGCGTATATCAGACTGGAGAGTTCAACAGCGCTGCCACAAACACTTGGGTGTTCGTTTTCTCTGTAAAAAAAAAAAATTTTTAAATGGTAAGAACGTAACTCTGATGAACTCGCCCCAGATATTAATATCGTCATGAGTTTTCAGTGCATTGTGCTAAAGCATGTCACATTTTTAGCCAGAACAGTGTCTGATGCAATGATGGGTCCAGTGTTTTCTATTCAAAATCGGTGCGCTACGTCAAGTGGATTACTGCGTCCGTGATGACCTCGCTAGTGATTTAAAAAAAAGAAAGAAAAAAAAAGAAAGAAGATCATTTCCTGTAAGTGAATTCAATATGAAAAGAAAAGAAAAGAAAAAAAAAAAACGATGAGGGAATAGAGATAGAAATAAACAGAAAGCCTGTTGGCTGGGTGGCAAAGAGACAGAGACTAAGAGAATGTGATAGTATGAGTATGTGAGAGAACAAATGAGGGGGAGGGAGAGAGAGAGAGAGAGAGAGAGCGAGAGGGAGGGAGGGAGGGAGGGAGAGAGGGAGAGAGAGGATGCTAGAAGAGGTACCAGTGTAAAATGAGATGCTGAACATTGGAGGGATGCTGACGGGACACCTGCTGCAGCTCGAGTCGAGCACCGGAGAACCCAAAGACGCTTTAGAATCGAGCTGACGAGAGAAAACGACGAGAGATCTCCAACTTGCAGGCAGAAGACTGAATGTCCAAGTGTTTGGAAAGGAAAAGATCAGAAGAGCTCTTCAGAAGGAGTGTGGTACGTGGTCCGAATCCGAGCGAAAAGAGGAAAAGAGAGCAATCTAGGAAAAGTGAATTCGATTGAAGAGGTGGGATTTTTTTTTTTTGTTGTTCTTTCTCCAGCTGATCAGCAGATGTGCACTGTTCATCATCATGGAGCGGCGTTAACTGAATATTTACAAGGATCCGGACGCATACATGGATGACATCGACTGTCACGGCGCAGATTAAGTTAAGAAATATTCATCTAAGTGAGCGTCATCAGAGAACAAACTGAATCAACCGGTGGGTGAAGTGCACTGATCCAAAGCAGATCATCTGCCCAGACACCCTGGAGGAAGGATCATCCGTTTAAATGAATGCCTTTCTCAGATCTCCAGCTTTCTCTCGCACAATATCCATCTCTCCTCTGTCTTTTTCACTCTCTTTCCCTCACTCTCCTTCTGGTTCTAGTCTTCTTTTTGGGATGGAGTGATTTCAGGACTGGAAAGTAGCCATGCCTGTAATGAAGGGGCTCCTGGCCCCCCAGAATACTTTCCTTGACACCATCGCCAAGCACTTCGACGGCACCCGTGAGTACCGCGACTAATCCCTCTGCCTGTACTCGGTCTGACCTATGACCTCTAGCTTCTTGTTGTGGAAGTGAATGGAAAAATGGCATTAATTCTATTGTTCAGGGCTGATATTAGAGCGAGGACACAAAGAGAGAAGCAGCTTTAGGACTCAGTCAACGATATAAATGGGGGGGGGGGGGGTATTAAACGACAAAACAACAAAAAAAAGCGTGATGTCGAAGTAAACCGTGTCAGAAATCTCAATCGTTCTGCTGTCACATCAGCATTTCTGTTTTAATCTTAGCCTTATGAACAGCTAGCTAGAGTCTTCTTCTATGAGAACCCTTGAAGGTTCTACACAGAGTGTTTTCCTTTCACAGAGGGTTCTGCGTAAGACCTGTTGAGGAAGCTAGGAACCGGAAAGAAAAAAAACCCCATCAAGGATTACATAAGTCAGTTTAAAGAATTTCAGCAATAAGCTAATATAAAACTGTACATTAGTGCTGTTTATATATGATATCTTTCTTCTTAAAACCATCAAAATCATTAAAAAAAGATGCCTCTATACTTTCCTACATATTAACTATACTTTGTGTTCTCTGTATGGAAACTGTCCTCAGACCAGGTGTGTTAAAATATATAATATATCATTTATAATTCTAGTGGTATTATATAAATATCGTTACATTAGATGTAAACTTCGGATTGAAGGTTTAATATCAGGGATTTTTATACCAGCAGAATTTCTTTTTATATCAATGATATCAATGTTATCGTATGTTATAGGTGTAAAAGCTGACCGCGTTTGTCTTGGAAAAAAAAAACCATGAACATTTTCTTAAACTCTTGTGACTTTACTTGTGAATTTAAATGTTAACTCAGAAGGATAGATGTCTTTTTTTTTTTATGCTCATCGTATAATTTACTCTCATGAGTGAATTAATAAGGTTCTTTTGCATTCTCCCAACATGAAACCTTATTTATTTATTTATGCATAAGAACATTCAGGTTTCAGGTTCTTGTTTGATTTTTACGCTTCTTATGAAAATCCAAAGCGGGTAGTGCCAGACTGAGAGAATCCTACAAAGTGAAAATCTACTCTAGGTCTATCCAAGCAACTTTGTAAATCCTAAAACGTAGTCGTTTTTAAACCCCACATCTCAAGCTCGTGAATATTGCATTTCGAGTAGATCTATTTGACTCCTTTCACCCGTGAAGGCAAGCAATAAGCGAAGTTTTGAAAAGGATCTTCGATGGCTTTATGAATGCCTCTCCAATCCAACCTCCACACACCAAATTAATAAACATTACAATGAGCAAGAGCAAAGTGACCATGTACGGCCAGGTCTCTAAACCTGTGCATCAGACTCTCTTTTGTTCCCATCTTTTACCATTAAAAAGAGCGAGAAAGAAAATAACGCAGGTCAAATCTAGAACCCTTAATCCTTCAGCTTGTCCTTGGGAAATCCTAAAAGGTTCTACATAGAACTCTGAAACTAATGCTTACACTCTAGAAAGGTTCAACCACCAGAAAAAGAACAAACTACTTCTTATTGACCTTCATGAAACCTATGTTTAAACTTGCACTTCACAGTTATTAATGAAAGCACCTTGACGCTGTAACAACAGCACGACCTTCCAAATCACGCCACCCGCCGCACTACACACATCGGCTGACACATCCATCTGACGGTACAAGGGTTTGTTGGATTAATTGGTTTGGTGCATGCATGGATGACAGATAATCTTTTCAGGATCAGGAGCATGCTGTGTGAAAACACTGCCAAAATCCAAGCACGGCACACAGTCACCTCATGGTTAAATGCCAAAAGAAAATAAAGATGCTAGCAACACTTTGTGGACAGAACATGACACCCTAAAACCCTTAAATTTCTCTGTAGAATGTACTTAAAGTGCACCTGAAATCAAAAGTGCTGTTCCAGAGCTTTCTTTACCTATCCATTAGTATATCTAGGTAACTAAGATACCTAAATATACCCCCACAGTTTAGAAGATCCATCCATCCATCCATCTTCTATACCGCTTATCCTTCAGGGTCGCGGGGAACCTGGAGTCTATCCCAGGGAGCATCGGTCACAAGGCGGGGTACACCCTGGATGGAGTGCCGATCCATCGCAGTGCACAATCACACACACATTCACACACCCACTCATACACTGCGAACACTTTGGACATGCCAATCAGCCTACCATGCATGTCTTTGGACCGGGGGAGGAAACCGGAGGAAACCCCCGCAGCACGGGGAGAACACGCAAACTCCGCACACACAGGGCCACGGCGGGAATCGAACCCCCGACCCGGGCAGTGTGAGGTATACGTGTTAACCACTAAGCCCCAGCGCACCCTAGTTTAGAAGATATTTAATTGATTTTAATTTGATAGTTTATGCCTTCTTGGAAAATGACTGTTGACTCAGTATATACTAGTCTTGCGTTTTTGCAATTAAATGCTCTCTAGAAGTGTATGTCCTGCCCCTGAGGGTTCTAAGTCTAAGACTTATTCTACAGTAGCAGCTTGTTAGCAGCAAAAAATGGTTCATCGGTTCAGTGTAAAACTCTTCGCTGATCTCTATATTTAGCTAGTTCGCTAAGCTAACGCCGAGTTCGTTTAGATTCGGTGGGAGCGTGTCTCGTATCTCGAATGCTACTGGCTGTTGGTTAAATCAGTATTTCAACACACCATTACTCTGATTTTCTGCGTCAAAAGATTTTCTGAGTCACATCTCAGCTCTCAGTCTCTCTACCAAAACAAGAAGCTGAACAGCACACCAGAGCTTTTACTTACCCAGTAGGATCACTAATGTAGTTACGGTTCGTTCCCTTCCGACTATAACTATCAAACCTTTAACTGCTTTACTCACACTTTTTGCTTTTATTTTCCATTGTGCTTTCTCAGTAGAACGTCTCAAGATTTGGTTATGTAATTTCAGGCCGAAGATGTAAAATAGATACTGGTTAAGTCTATGAATTCTTGATAATTACTTTTGGCGTTTCATTTTCTTTTTTATTTCCTTGTAATGACTTTTTCTCAGCGTGAACTGACTGACAGCTCATTAGCACTGTAAAGTGTGGTATACACGTTAGGAGTGTTATGTAAATCTATACTATGTATTCTGTAAGGGATATGTACAGTATATCCAAAGAACATGTTTAAATGAGTATGATTATAAACAGAGACTTTGAAAGAGCCACAGGAGTTCTTAGAGCAATTAAGACTTGGCACTTCATAAAGCTCATACCAATTAGCCCTTTTCTAAACTAACGGCGCTTCAGCTAAATGGGGAATTCTCTAAAGTAGTTTAGATGTGTAATAAAAAAGCCCTGTTCATCTATCAAGCACCTTCTGAAACTTTTCAATTAAAATATCTGCAAGACAATAAAAATATATATATAATGATATTCCATAAAACATAAAACAGGTTGAGACATGCTGTTATTGAAAAAAATAAATAAAATCATGTTTTACACCACAGTAATTTGCCAAGGTTTTTTTTTTTTTTTTTTTTTTAATTAATTATAGAACATAATTTTTTCAATCACTTAATAGACGTATAGTGGAATGTTCACAAAACAAGTTCCTGTTATGACTTACATTATAGCTGCTATAAACTATAGCTATAAAAGACAAAATTATGATCGCAAAAAGATATGGACTCTTTTATGAGCTTTTTATGTACTTCTACTAAAAATCAATCACTTCTCAGGATCATCCATGTTCCAGAGGGGGGGAAAAAAAATCAAAAATATGACCTATGTTTTGAATCATAACTGATGATTTTAATACCCATGCACATACAGTAATCCAAAGCCCAATACTGCCAAAGAGCTTGTTTTATTTGACAGCAATGACCATGTATAAATGGGTCCAAATGCGTAACAGAAAAGCATTCGCCCTATCATCGGGAGAGTTCAAATAAATCCCAATAATTCCATCTCTTGGGAGTCCAAGAGAGTAAAATTGGCTGTGCTTCCAGGGTGGGAAAGATAGCATACTCTCTCTGCACTGTCTGTCACAGTGACACTCGCCAGTCACGTGCATCTGTGAGCTCACATATGCGAAAGAGAGTAAATAGCATTTTCCTCCGAGTGTGTTACACTGCCATGTGAAAAGATGCAGTTGGAGCTTCGCATGTCTCTGAATAAGCATGGGTTAGCCCTCATTCTCCCAGGTTGGTAGCGGTCATGTGACCAAATTGGGGGAAAATAGGGGATATATATATATATATATATATATATATATATATATATATATATATATATACACATCCCAGTTATTAAATTGTAGACTCTCTGCCCATTCGTAATGTTTTAATTTCATCAGCTATCCACACCAGATATACAGAACTGTGCAAAAGTCTTAGGCACATGGCAAGAAATGCTATAAAGCAAAGATGCCTTCAAAAATAATTCAATTAAACTATGAAGAGCAAACAGTAAACAATAATAATCTAAACAAAGTTTGGAGAGAGAAAATATTTTTCAATATTTGGTGAGATGTTTCTTCTGGAGGCTTTTTTTTTTAGGGTTTTTTTTGTTGTTTTTTTTGTCTGAAAAGTGTTCTGTAATACATAATATCTTGCTTACTTTTCTGACCATTTTTTGTTGGAAAAGTAACGTTTTGTAAATCTAAAATGTTTTTGTGCTGACTCGGTCATCAAGTAAACATCTATAACGAAAATTTGTACTAAAAATATTAGGGTGCATGAGACTTTTGAACAGTACAGTGGACTAGTTCAACAAAGACTAAAAAGCATAATGAGCTTTCCTTTACTTTCACACGATCCGTTGTTACCCAGATGAGTCTGCTTCCTCTCAAGGTTTCTTCCTCTTAACATCTTAAGGGTTTTTCCTCGCCACCGTCGCCACCGGCTTGCACAATAGGGATAAATTCACACGCATAAAATATGGATCCTGTGTTTATATGTTTCTGTAAAGCTGCTTTGAGACGATGTCCGTTGTTAAAAGCGCTATACAAATAAAAATCGAATTAAATTGAACAGTATTGTATCGCTTTCAAAAAGAGATATTTACTTATGAAGGCCTGGAGTCTGCTGATATCCACTTGATCATATCAATACTAAAGTTGTGAATGTGACTGATTCTTTAGCACCTGTCTTTAGCACAGTAATGCAATTTATAGCACAGTAAAAAAGCACAGTGCTTTTTGTTTATTAGCAACTTCATACCTACTCGATTAATACTGTAAATAAACAAAAGATTACAAAATGAGTCTGCATTTTTAACAGAAACGTCAAGAATGACCCTACTCTATTTGCCATTCTTAAGGGGTTCAGAAATAATTGAATGCATGAACTCCTTAACTACTTTCCGTCGATAAACGTAATAACAAAACCAATATGTCTGGCCATTAGAAACCGCCTGTTAAATAATGTAGCTGTTGCATTATGATGTATTAAGTGGACTCCTATAAATAAACAGATGAACAGTGCACTGCGGAGGAAACAGTTTCTCTGTTTCACAGCATGAAATTATCATAACCTGTACAGCGTGGGTGTATTTATGCTCCTGACCTCGACCTTAATAAAGTCCAAACAGCCAGTAGCAGAAAGAAAATGTTGTAAAGATCAAAACATCTCAAGCACATACTGTATTCACATGCAGAATAGCTCTCGGTTCATACGTACTGAACATTTTGACAATCATTATACAAGACTAATCGATAATCACTAATGAAGGACTACGATATCGATCGAGCTGTAATTATTGTAGCTAAATAAATGACAGTTAAATGAAGTAACTGAGTGCTGTATATGGATATAGAAAATGGATGATTTGCATATGGATGTCTAGATCATTATGTGACAGGAGAAATAATAATGGATAAATGAATGAACATTTATACAGCGTTAAGTCATCTGCAGTTTGCAAAAGCAGCTACTGTATATAATAATAATAATACAGTATTATTAATAATAATAATAATACATAAATAAATAAACAAACAAACAAACAAACAGGAAAACCAAACAAAAATGCCAAATGAAAATAATAAAATGATAAACAAGAAGACAATAGCAGGTAGATAAATATAAAGACATTGCATCAGCTGTACAAAAATGCATTTTTTGGGGTAGTGGGGGGGGGGTGTGTGCATGTCTACATAAAGCATGTAACTGTATAGTGCTCCAAATATGGTAATGGTCTGCAATTATACAATGCTTTTTTTAACCTTGGCGGTTCCAAAGCACTTTACACTGGTTCTCGTTCACTCACGCACCAATGGTAGCAGAGCTGCCATGCAAGGCGCTAGCGTGTCATCAGGAGCAACTTGGGGTTCAGTGTCTTGCCCAAGGACAATTCAGCATGTGGAGTCACATGGGCCGGGAATCAAACCGCCAACCCTATGATTAGTGCACAACCCGCATTACCACCTGAACCACAGCCGCCCTGAATAGTTGCATATGTATTTGGGCGGCTGTGGTTCAGGTGGTAGAGCGGGTTGTCCACTAATCGTAGGGTTGGCGGTTCGATTCCCGGCCCACGTGACTCCGCATACCGAAGTGCCATTGGGCAAGACACTTAACCCCAAGTTGCTCCTGATGGCAAGTTAGCACCGTGCATGGCAGCTCTGCTACCGTTGGTGTGTGAGTGTGTGAATGGGTGAATGAGACACAGTGTAAAGCACTTTGGATAAAAGCGCTATATAAGTGCAGACCATTTACCATTTAAATCCGAAGCGGGCGTGGTCTATATATGAACCATATTTGAACCACGCACATATTCCACAGAACCTCTGGAAACACTGGAATAAAACCCAAATATAGAAATGGCAGCACTGTCAGCATGGTGTGTAAATTCTGGTCTGAAAGTTCCTCAACCTCAGCTAAATCACTCAAGTTCATAACTTTTTTCAACAATTTTTGAATCCTGCTTACACAGTTATTATTTTTGTTTGTACCTGCCCTTAATATTTTATTTATTAATGGGGTCAAGTTGACTCTATTTCCCAAAATATAAACAAACTAGTAACCTAATTTAAACCACTGTGACCCTGACCAGGCAGTTACTAAGGATGAGTAAGTGGATGCTGTAAATGAGCACTGCATGTTTATTTTAAAGAACTTCGTCTTTATTTGTCCATATCTGACCACTCGCTCACACCGACATGAAAGTAAAAACCTCCCACTCACGTGGCTTTTTTTCTGCTGTCCTGCTGGATCCCAGTCTCGGTGGTGTCCTTTAGTCCCAACCAGATGCCCTGGGAAGCTTTCAAGCCCTTCATATACATGTCTGTATTTGTATTCATTTACAACACATTATTCATATTCCTTTTCAACCGTAATTCACACTCAATCACTGCTGTGTCTAAGATAAAGTTTTTCCTGCCTTGGTCACAGTACAGAATTAAAACACTGAGAAACTTGTGACTGAAGGTTTTGTCAGTGGCAGTGTGTGGCAGACTGTGTAGTGCGTAGTATTGCTGTTTTCATCACCATGTGAACTAGTTTATTAACATGTGAATGCAGTGAAAGTGTGCACCGTGCTCCAGTCACGACTCGGATTCCTGTTCGGTTTTTGGGACTTTAGTCATGCTTGGATGAGTGGCTGTGTGTGGGTGCTTGTAATCGTGTGAGTGTGTGAGCGTACAGTAGTGTGGAAGTTGCATTTTGGTTTTCACGCAAACGTGAAGAAAGGAACCAGCGGCCAAAATCATCAAGTAGAACTTGACGGTCATCGAGGTCGGGTCTTCTTCGCTCTACCTTCTCTGTCCACGGGGAATGTCTTCTTGACTAGAGTTTTCCTACAAGTGCCTTCGTCTGACCTTCTCCTCAGTAGAGAGAGGTGTGACTCATGTGGGTCAGTGTGTTTGGTGTAAATGCTGTCTGACTCACTGAAACATGCAAGCATCATTGGGACATTAAAATAATGTCATGTACAGGCTTTAAAATGGTGGAAAAGTTGTTGTGAAAGAATTGAGCACGTAGTTTAATGTTACTCTCTGCTATTCCTGTATTGTTTTGTTGTTTGTTCAACCCCCATAAAACCTGCATGAAGCTTAAAGAACTTTGGCGTGGTCCATCCATACATAGAGATCTTTTTTGAGCAGAATACAGATGATATCTGGAATATAGGACTTTTGTATTATAAAAGACATTTTACTCAATACAGAGACAAGGTGAATAGTGTTAGTATGGTTTATTAACGCATTTAATGTAAGCAGTGATTGCAAGAGCCATATCTCCCTCCATGTCTCGCCTGGTGTCCCACTGAAGCTAAGCAGGGTTGATCCTGGCCAGCACCTTGATGGAAGACCTCCTCAAGAAAAGTTAGGTTGCTGCTGGAAGTGGTGTTAGTGAAGCCAGCAGTGGGTGCTCACCCTGTGGTCTGAGTGGGGTCTAATGCCCCAGTATAGTGACACTATACTGTAGAAACAGCACAGTCTTTCAGCTGAGACGTTAAACTGAGGTCCTGACTCTCTGAGGTCATGAAAAATCCCAGGACACTTCTCGTAAAAGAGTAGGGGTATGCCCCCGGTGTCCTGGTGAAATTCTCCCTCATTGGCCCCTATCTATCATGGCTTCCTAATAATCCTCATCTCTGAACTGGCTACATCACTCTCTCCTCTCCACTAATAGCCGGTGTGGTGGGGGTTCTGGCGCACTATGGCTGCCATCACATCATCCAGGTGGATGCTACACACTAGTGGTGGTTGAAGAGACCCCCCCCCCCAATCTAAAGCGCTTTGAGTGTCTAGAGAAGCGCTATATAAATGTAAGGAATTATTATTACTGCACATGTACTCTTATATGCCCAGTAATTCAGTGTCTGTGAATGTGTCATGCGCAACACTAGTTACCTAATTGTAAATAAGGCTTCGGTAATATAATCACTTGGGAGTGTGCTGGTTAAGGAAAATAATCAGCGACAAAGTGGTGTGATGCAGCCTGACGTAAAGAAGAGTTACTGTTAAGACCCTGAAGTTGATTATTTTCCAATAACAGCACTTCCTGTACTGTTTTATTCTTCTTATACCACAGCAACGTTCCAACACGAGGAAGTTTCTGTCAGGAATGCAGGCGAGGACACAAGTGCAGGCTGACAGGTTTTTCATAATCGTAGCAATCGCGATTCAGAAACAGGGTCAAGGTGCAGGCAACGGTGAGGTGATCAACAAACAGCATAAACAAGGTTAGGCAAGAAACCAGAAACGAGATCAAAACCAGGAGAGCAGTCAACGGTCAACGGCTTGATAACGACACCGAGAGTGTGCTTCGGAAAGTGAGTGTGAACTGAGAGTTCTTATATACGGTGAACATGGCTGTGACTGTGATTGAGTCCAGGTTTGTGTAATCAGTAATCGGGTGAACGTGAACATGAGAGTGTTTGTGATGGTGGTGTGTTGTAGTGCTTAGCAGCCAATGTTTGTAGGCTGCACTGTATTCTGGGAGCTGTATTTCTATGTCGATTCCGGTGCATGACACTTTCTATTTATTAAAGAACTATATACTTTTATTCATTTAAAAGTTCTTGTTATCACTTACACTGATCAGCCGTAACAGTAAAACCACCTGACTAATATTGTGTAGGTTCCCCTTGTACCGCAAAAACAACTCTGATCCGTCAAGGCATGGCCTCTACAAGACCTCTGAAGGTGTGCTGTGGTCGTTAGCAGCAGATCCTTTAAACAACCCTAAGTTGTGAGGTGGGACCTTCATGGATCGGACTTGTTTGTCCAGGACATCTCACAGATGCTCAATCAGATTGAGATCTGGGGAATTTGGAGGCCGAGTCAACACCTTCAACACTTTGTGATGTTCCTCAAAGCATTCCTGAACACTTTTTGCATTATCCTGCTGAAAGAGGACACTGCATCAGGGAATACCGTTGCCATGAAGTGGTGTACTTGGTCTGCAGCAATGTTTAGGTAAGTGGTGCGTGTCAAAGTAACATCCACGTGAATGCCAGGACCCAAGGTTTCCCGCAGAACATTGCCGAGAGCATCAAACTGCCTCTGCCGGGTTGTCTTCTTCCCATAGTGCATCCTGGTGCAATCTCTTCCCTACAGGTAAACGATGCACACGCACACGGCCATCCACATGATGTAAAAGAAGACGTGATTCAACAGACCAGGCCACCTTCTACCACTGCTCCATGGTACAGTTCTGATGCTCACGTGCCCATTGTAGGTGCTTTCAGCAGTGGACAGGGGTCAGCATGGGCACTCAGACCGGTCTGCAGCTCCGCAGTCCCATGCGCAGCAAGCTGTGACGTACTGTGTTCTGACACCATTCTGTCATAGCTAGCATTAACCTTTTCAGCAATTTCAGCAAACGGGACACTAACCTATGCTCCCCACGCGCATCGCATAAATGACCCTGTTTCCGGTTCACCGGCTGTCCATACTAGGACCACTTTTGGTAGGTACTAACCACTGCATACCGGGAACACCCCACAAGACCTACTGTTTTGTAGATGCTCTGACCCAGTCGTCTAGCCATAACAATTTGGCCCTTCCTCAGATCCTCACCCTTGCCTATTTTTCCCCATCGACTTTGAGAACTGACTGTTCACTTGCTGCCTAATATATCCCACCCTTGACAGCTGCCATTTTAACATGATACTCAATGTTATTCATTTCACCTGTCAGTGGATTTAATGTTATGGCTGATCGGTGTATGTTACAGCTATAAACAGTCGTTCCCTCACCATCCTCCCTTTTCTCCTCTCTCCTGTTACTATAGAAACGCTAAGGTATTACAACATTGGCAATAATATAAACCTGTGATTTTCTGCAGCAGGAACTGCTGTCAGTGCTGCTTACATAGAAAATAAATCAACACCTTCTGACCAGATCTCATTATCAGGCCTGGATGTCCAAACTCCCTGGTTGTTCACCGTGTCTGTCTCCATCTGCAGGTCTGGTAGTTTATAATGAGCTAACCTGTTCCTGGAAACCTGCAGGCTGAGAAAATCATCCAAACCCCAGTCTATATTCATCACATCAAGATCTTTCTTTTTAAGCTCAATGTACATACTTGGAAAAACAAACAAAAAAAAAACTCTTCAACAGAATGGTTCCATATCCAAAACTATTAGAAAAGCAGAGGACCCTTGCCTATAGGAAGGCCATCTTAAGGAACCTCAAGGAGCATAGTCCCAATTTGCTCTGGTATAGTTCTGTATTTTACAAAAACCCAATGGGTCGTAGATTAAAAATAGGAGGAAAAAAAAATGTGTGGAAAATAAAGATGTTCTTCTATTTGTGTGATCAAGCTTTTCCAGTCAGCTTCCTTCTGTCATTTTAAATGAGCCTACAGTCAATATTAAACCAGGTGTCTGACTGAACTGTAGATTTAATTAGTTTCCAGTTTTCCTGACTTTTTGTTTTGTTTGTTTGTTTTAGTCTTGTCCTAGGCACTCCTGTGAGAAAACAGTGACTCGTGAACTTCTTGTACAGAGAACAGCAAGCAATCTGGAAGGTTATTTAATGTTGGGTGTTTTTTTTCTTTCTTTTCATCAGAACATTGAAATAACCTTCAAATTGCTTCATATTCACCTTTTTCTATGAACAGCAAAATGAGAAGCTGGACTTGCGCAATAGTTTACACACACTCGCATACAATCGGAGCTCAAGGTCTTTGCTGTCACTTTTATGTTTACCTTTTTTTTTTACCTTTCTGACTAAAGATAGCAAAGTAATCACCTCATGACCCTGATCATGACCCCAGGCATCCAGCCAATTAAAATTTCCCTATTACATTCATCCTCCTGCCAT